>NC_073692.1:25228504-25305673 GCF_029784155.1 Uranotaenia lowii
TAATGACAAAAATGACAAAAATGACAAAAATGACAAAAATGACAAAAATGACAAAAATGACAAAAATGACAAAAATGACAAAAATGACAAAAATGACAAAAATGACAAAAATGACAAAAATGACAAAATGACAAAAATGACAAAAATGACAAAAATGACAAAAATGACAAAAATGACAAAAATGACAAAAATGACAAAAATGACAAAAATGACAAAAATGACAAAAATGACAAAAATGACAAAAATGACAAAAATGACAAAAATGACAAAAATGACAAAAATGACAAAAATGACAAAAATGACAAAATGACAAAAATGACAAAAATGACAAAAAATGACAAAAATGACAAAAATGACAAAAATGACAAAAATGACAAAAATGACAAAAATGACAAAATGACAAAAATGACAAAAATGACAAAAATGACAAAAATGACAAAAATGACAAAAATGACAAAAATGACAAAAATGACAAAAATGACAAAAATGACAAAAATGACAAAAATGACAAAAATGACAAAAATGACAAAAATGACAAAAATGACAAAAATGACAAAAATGACAAAAATGACAAAAATGACAAAAATGACAAAAATGACAAAAATGACAAAAATGACAAAAATGACAAAAATGACAAAAATGACAAAAATGACAAAAATGACAAAAATGACAAAAATGACAAAAATGACAAAAATGACAAAAATGACAAAATGACAAAAATGACAAAAATGACAAAAATGACAAAAATGACAAAAATGACAAAAATGACAAAAATGACAAAAATGACAAAAATGACAAAAATGACAAAATGACAAAAATGACAAAAATGACAAAAATGACAAAAATGACAAAAATGACAAAAATGACAAAAAATGACAAAAATGACAAAAATGACAAAAATGACAAAAATGACAAAAATGACAAAAATGACAAAAATGACAAAAATGACAAAAATGACAAAAATGACAAAAATGACAAAAATGACAAAAATGACAAAAATGACAAAAATGACAAAAATGACAAAAATGACAAAAATGACAAAAATGACAAAAATGACAAAAATGACAAAAATGACAAAAATGACAAAAATGACAAAAATGACAAAAATGACAAAAATGACAAAAATGACAAAAATGACAAAAATGACAAAAATGACAAAAATGACAAAAATGACAAAAATGACAAAATGACAAAAATGACAAAAATGACAAAAATGACAAAAATGACAAAAATGACAAAAATGACAAAAATGACAAAAATGACAAAATGACAAAAATGACAAAAATGACAAAATGACAAAATGACAAAAATGACAAAAATGACAAAAATGACAAAAATGACAAAAATGACAAAAATGACAAAAATGACAAAAATGACAAAAATGACAAAAATGACAAAAATGACAAAATGACAAAAATGACAAAAATGACAAAAATGACAAAAATGACAAAAATGACAAAAATGACAAAAATGACAAAAATGACAAAAATGACAAAAATGACAAAAATGACAAAAATGACAAAAATGACAAAAATGACAAAAATGACAAAAATGACAAAAATGACAAAAATGACAAAAATGACAAAAATGACAAAAATGACAAAAATGACAAAAATGACAAAATGACAAAAATGACAAAAATGACAAAAATGACAAAAATGACAAAAATGACAAAAATGACAAAAATGACAAAAATGACAAAAATGACAAAAATGACAAAAATGACAAAAATGACAAAAATGACAAAAATGACAAAAATGACAAAAATGACAAAAATGACAAAAATGACAAAAATGACAAAAATGACAAAAATGACAAAAATGACAAAAATGACAAAAATGACAAAAATGACAAAAATGACAAAAATGACAAAAATGACAAAAATGACAAAAATGACAAAAATGACAAAAATGACAAAAATGACAAAAATGACAAAATGACAAAAATGACAAAAATGACAAAAATTATAAAAATGACAAAAATTTAAAAAAATGACAAAAATGACAAAACTGACAAAAATAACAAAAATGAAAAAAATGACAAAAATGACAAAAATGACAAAAATGACAAAAATGACAAAAATGACAAAAATGACAAAAATGACAAAAATGACAAAAATGACAAAAATGACAAAAATGACAAAAATGACAAAAATGACAAAAATGACAAAAATGACAAAAATGACAAAAATGACAAAAATGACAAAAATGACAAAAATGACAAAAATGACAAAAATGACAAAAATGACAAAAATGACAAAAATGACAAAAATGACAAAAATGACAAAAATGACAAAAATGACAAAAATGACAAAAATGACAAAAATGACAAAAATGACAAAAATGACAAAAATGACAAAAATGACAAAAATGGCAAAAACCACAAAAATGACAAAAATGACAAAAATGACAAAAATGACAAAAATGACAAAAATGACAAAAATGACAAAAATGACAAAAATGACAAAAATGACAAAAATGACAAAAATGACAAAAATGACAAAAATGACAAAAATGAAAAAAATGACAAAAATGACAAAAATGACAAAAATGACAAAAGTGACAAAAGTGATAAAAATGACAAAAATGACAAAAATGACAAAAATGACAAAAATGACAAAAATGACAAAAATGACAAAAATGACAAAAATGACAAAAATGACAAAAATGACTAAAATGACAAAAATGACAAAAATGACAAAAATGACAAAAATGACAAAAATGACAAAAATGACAAAAGTGATAAAAATGGCAAAAATGACAAAAATGACAAAAATGACAAAAATGACAAAAATGACAAAAATGACAAAAATGACAAAAATGACAAAAATGACAAAAATGACAAAAATGACAAAAATGACAAAAATGACAAAAATGACAAAAATGACAAAAATGACAAAAATGACAAAAATGACAAAAATGACAAAAATGACAAAAATGACAAAAATGACAAAAATGACAAAAATGACAAAAATGACAAAAATGACAAAAATGACAAAAATGACAAAAATGACAAAAATGACAAAAATGACAAAAATGACAAAAATGACAAAAATGACAAAAATGACAAAAATGACAAAAATGACAAAAGTGATAAAAATGGCAAAAATGACAAAAATGACAAAAATGACAAAAATGACAAAAATGACAAAAATGACAAAAATGACAAAAATGACAAAAATGACAAAAATGACAAAAATGACAAAAATGACAAAAATGACAAAAATGACAAAAATGACAAAAATGACAAAAATGACAAAAATGACAAAAATGACAAAAACTACAAAAATGACAAAAATGACAAAAATGACAAAAATGACAAAAATGACAAAAATGACAAAAATGACAAAAATGACAAAAATGACAAAAATGACAAAAATGACAAAAATGACAAAAATGACAAAAATGACAAAAATGACAAAAATGACAAAAATGACAAAAATGACAAAAATGACAAAAATGACAAAAATGATAAAAATGACAAAAATGACAAAAATGACAAAAATGACAAAAATGACAAAAATGACAAAAATGACAAAAATGACAAAAATGACAAAAATGACAAAAATGACAAAAATGACAAAAATGACAAAAATGACAAAAATGACAAAAATGACAAAAATGACAAAAATGACAAAAATGACAAAAATGACAAAAATGACAAAAATGACAAAAATGACAAAAATGACAAAAATGACAAAAATGACAAAAATGACAAAAATGACAAAAATGACAAAAATGACAAAAATGACAAAAATGACAAAAATGACAAAAATGACAAAAATGACAAAAATGACAAAAATGACAAAAATGACAAAAATGACAAAAATGACAAAAATGACAAAAATTATAAAAATGACAAAAATGAAAAAAATGACAAAAATGACAAAAATGACAAAAATGACAAAAATGACAAAAATGACAAAAATGACAAAAATGACAAAAATGACAAAAATGACAAAAATGACAAAAATGACAAAAATGACAAAAATGACAAAAATGACAAAAATGACAAAAATGACAAAAATGACAAAAATGACAAAAATGACAAAAATGACAAAAATGACAAAAATGACAAAAATGACAAAAATGACAAAAATGACAAAAATGACAAAAATGACAAAAATGACAAAAATGACAAAAATGACAAAAATGACAAAAATGACAAAAATGACAAAAATGACAAAAATGACAAAAATGACAAAAATAACAAAAATGACAAAAATGACAAAAATGACAAAAATGACAAAAATGACAAAAATGACAAAAACGACAAAAATGACAAAAATGACAAAAATGACAAAAATGACAAAAATGACAAAAATGACAAAAATGACAAAAATGACAAAAATGACAAAAATGACAAAAATGACAAAAATGACAAAAATGACAAAAATGACAAAATGACAAAAATGACAAAAATGACAAAAATGACAAAAATGACAAAAATGACAAAAATGACAAAAATGACAAAAATGAAAAAAAATGAAAAAAATTACAAAAATGACAAAATGACAAAAATGACAAAAATGACAAAAATGACAAAAATGACAAAAATGACAAAAATGACAAAAATGACAAAAATGACAAAAATGACAAAAATGACAAAAATGACAAAAATGACAAAAATGACAAAAATGACAAAAATGACAAAAATGACAAAAATGACAAAAATGACAAAAATGACAAAAATGACAAAAATGACAAAAATGACAAAAATGACAAAAATGACAAAAATGACAAAAATGACAAAAATGACAAAAATGACAAAAATGACAAAAATGACAAAAATGACAAAAATGACAAAAATGACAAAAATGACAAAAATGACAAAAATGACTAAAATGACAAAAATGACAAAAATGACAAAAATGACAAAAATGACAAAAATGACAAAAATGACAAAAATGACAAAAATGACTAAAATGACAAAAAATGACAAAAATGACTAAAATGACAAAAATGACAAAAATGACAAAAATGACAAAAATGACAAAAATGACAAAAATGACAAAAATGACAAAAATGACAAAAATGACAAAAATGACAAAAATGACAAAAGTGACAAAAATGACAAAAATGACAAAAATGACAAAAATGACAAAAATGACAAAATGACAAAAATGACAAAAATGACAAAAATGACAAAAATGACAAAAATGACAAAAATGACAAAAATGACAAAAATGACAAAAATGACAAAAATGACAAAAATGACAAAAATGACAAAAATGACAAAAATGACAAAAATGACAAAAATGACAAAAATGACAAAAATGACAAAAATGACAAAAATGGCAAAAACCACAAAAATGACAAAAATGACAAAAATGACAAAAATGACAAAAATGACAAAAATGACAAAAATGACAAAAATGACAAAAATGACAAAAATGACAAAAATGACAAAAATGACAAAAATGACAAAAATGACAAAAATGACAAAAATGACAAAAATGACAAAAATGACAAAAATGACAAAAATGACAAAAATGACAAAAATGACAAAAATGACAAAAATGACAAAAATGACAAAAATGACAAAAATGACAAAAATGACAAAAATGACAAAAATGACAAAAATGACAAAAATGACAAAAATGACAAAAATGACAAAAATGACAAAATGACAAAAATGACAAAAATGACAAAAATGACAAAAATGACAAAAATGACAAAAATGACAAAAGTGATAAAAATGACAAAAATGACAAAAATGACAAAAATGACAAAAATGACAAAAATGACAAAAATGACAAAAATGACAAAAATGACAAAAATGACAAAAATGACAAAAATGACAAAAATGACAAAAATGACAAAAATGACAAAAATGACAAAAATGACAAAAATGACAAAAATGACAAAAATGACAAAAATGACAAAAATGACAAAAATGACAAAAATGACAAAAATGACAAAAATGACAAAAATGACAAAAATGACAAAAATGACAAAAGTGATAAAAATGACAAAAATGACAAAAATGACAAAAATGACAAAAATGACAAAAATGACAAAAATGACAAAAATGACAAAAATGACAAAAATGACAAAAATGACAAAAATGACAAAAATGACAAAAATGACAAAAATGACAAAAATGACAAAAATGACAAAAATGACAAAAAATGACAAAAATGACAAAAATGACAAAAATGACAAAAATGACAAAAATGACAAAAATGACAAAAATGACAAAAATGACAAAAATGACAAAAATGACAAAAATGACAAAAATGACAAAAATGACAAAAATGACAAAAAATGACAAAAATGACAAAAATGACAAAAATGACAAAAATGACAAAAATGACAAAAATGACAAAAATGACAAAAATGACAAAAATGACAAAAATGACAAAAATGACAAAAATGACAAAAATGACAAAAATGACAAAAATGACAAAAATGACAAAAATGACAAAAATGACAAAAATGACAAAAATGACAAAAATGACAAAAATGACAAAACTACAAAAATGACAAAAATGACAAAAATGACAAAAATGACAAAAATGACAAAAATGACAAAAATGACAAAAATGACAAAAATGACAAAAATGACAAAAATGACAAAAATGACAAAAATGACAAAAATGACAAAAATGACAAAAATGACAAAAATGACAAAAATGACAAAAATGACAAAAATGACAAAAATGACAAAAATGACAAAAATGACAAAAATGACAAAAATGACAAAAATGACAAAAATGACAAAAATGACAAAAATGGCAAAAATGGCAAAAATGACAAAAATGACAAAAATGACAAAAATGACAAAAATGACAAAAATGACAAAAATGACAAAAATGACAAAAATGACAAAAATGACAAAAATGACAAAAATGACAAAAATGACAAAAATGACAAAAATGACAAAAATGACAAAAATGACAAAAATGACAAAAATGACAAAAATGACAAAAATGACAAAAATGACAAAAATGACAAAAATGACAAAAATGACAAAAATGACAAAAATGATAAAAATGACAAAAATGACAAAAATGACAAAAATGACAAAAATTACAAAAATGACAAAAATGACAAAAATGACAAAAATGACAAAAATGACAAAAATGACAAAAATGACAAAAATGACAAAAATGACAAAAATGACAAAAATGACAAAAATGACAAAAATGACAAAAATGACAAAAATGACAAAAATGACAAAAATGACAAAAATGACAAAAATGACAAAAATGACAAAAATGACAAAAATGACAAAAATGACAAAAATGACAAAAATGACAAAAATGACAAAAATGACAAAAATGACATAAATGTTAAAATTGGGAATATTGGTTAAATTTGGCAAAAATGACATCAATAACATAAATAATTAAACGCAAAATAGTTAGTAACTTTTTTCACAAATTGCACTAAAATCCACTTACGTAGAAAAAAAGGTCAGACATTTTCTAATGATCTTAATGTAATATGTTTAAAAATTTGAGAAAGCTTACATAGCTCACAAAGGTGCCTTAAATCACATCAAGTGCTTCCTGTGAACAGGTACATACATTGTATCTAGAAAGATTCACGCTCCCCTCCAAGTTATGAATGTATCGATATCGGTCATCAAGGCGCTTGCCTTTTAATTGAACCGAAATCACTTTCAAAAACAGCAGTCGGCAAGATGAAACTTTTCCCTCGCTGGAGAAGGTTCAAGTGAAGACGATCGATCGATGAACGACGGTTCTTGGAAGGAATTTAATATCAGTCGAAAAATCCAGACCGAACTTGGAGCTGAATTATTGCCCGGTATTGAAGTGGTTGGTTGCAGTTTTTTTTTCCTGTTTTGAACTTTTTCGATTTTTGTTTCACTGAAATCATCAGGTGCCGCTGAAATTCGTCCTTTCACCGAGCGAAGCGAGTGAAAATTTATTGGAGGTCAGTGATTAGGGCGGACTTCGGTGAGCCAAGTTATCATAAATTTGGGTATTTAATATTGATTAACAGTCAAAATATTATGATAGTTATGAATGGTTTTTTCGTGCAAAGGGGTAAATATGATTTCATTATTTCTAGCCAATCGCTCTGCTGCGAAAGAACCGATATCAGAAATTATTTATTTGAATTCGGTCGAATGCAGCTTGGTCGAAGATATAAATATTGTCAAGGGTAAAAACAAACGGGCTGGGAACTGGGCAAAAGTCGAAACGCTTCCTCCGAAATCCGAAATCTTGGGTGGTGAGATCGATCCTTCTTCGATGAGCCAGTGCCATTGATGAGGATGGACACGAATGACCATGATACCGGACACACATTCGGAAGATGATTGCCACCTTGAAGGGGTTCAGGCTAAACATAAAAAAAATTAATAAATTTTAAATTCGACCCAAAGAAAAGGTGTTGATGCGAATCGGAGTGAAATTTTGCGGCTTTAGTTTGACATCCCGAGCTATCGATATCGTTCGAGTTTCGGCGATTATAACCAGATTTCGCAAGCAATATTTATCAAAAGCTTATTCTATTGGAAAAAAAATTGTTGAAGAGGACACTTGGCAGGAAAGATTTCTTTCCGAGTTCCCATATTAATATTTATTATTTTGCAAATCTTTGTATTCAAGGCTCGTATGCCACAGTAAATCAGTACTTGACCGGGCTGTGTCTTGTGTTTTCCAGAGTTAGGCCTGCGGACTTCGCTCATTCCCAGAATTTCAAGCTTGAGGCGGCTAGTTTCTTCAGCAAGTTGAGTCACCTGGTTGGGCAAGGGTAATAACATCCCTAGTTCCAAATCAAGTCCTTGTTTTCATGCTAAAATTCGTTGCCATAGTTTCTATTCCGTTATTTTTAAAAGAGCTTATTTGGCAACCTTGCTGACAATTCCCGAAGCTCCAACCAAGGGTGTGAATATTTGCGGTAAACGACTGACTCACGAGTTCACCTGTCAATGCTGTCACCGGTGGTGTTAAATATGACATTTAAATGAGCATTCGAGGAAATTGATCCATCGCTAGGGTTTTTTTTTTCTCTCTCTCCTTGACAGGGCTAATTGCAGATTCCTTGATTGAATGCAATGTTAACTTCATATATGATTTTAAATTTTCTAAAGTGCATGTTGGCTTTTCGGTTTTTGGTTTTGCGAAAAACCACAATGTTAAGTTTAAAACTGAAATCTCAAACTCACATCCTTATGCCAAATCATAGCCGGCTGACTTAAAAATAATGCATCGATTACCCATCGGGCACTTGACTGAATACGATCGATTTACATAGGAAATTAGTGCTGGTGAAACTGCTCTGTTGATCTCAAATAAGCAACATCAATTTGCGATCGGCCAGCATCATTTCGACTGGAAGCTTTGCGGTTTAACAACTTGCACGCGTGGGCAACTCCCTTATAAAAATACCTCTAGATATATTGGAAGCGCAAACGGCCAATCTCCTAAACTAACTAAGTGGTTTAGTGAGGTAGGTATATCCATGAAGGGGAAGCCAGAGAGTGAATGGATCGGACCGCGATCTAATAACTTACCGGACAGCAGCAGCCTTAAAATCCCATTTACCGGGGGCCAGGCAGGGCGCTGTAATTCGCCATCGCCATATCGTCTGGTTTTAGTTAAATATATTACAAAATTAATGAAAATAATTGCAACGGCAGCCGATCGTTGGGTTTGAAGAGTCTAATAGAGGCAACGTCGTCGTCTGGCATCCCAACAAGCTCCCAGTGAAGGCCCCCGGAACACAAACAGCAATTAAAAATACGACGATCAAAATCGATGTTCGATGTACCAGACGACACACATAACTTTCAGGTGTGGGTGGGAGTGTACCTATAACTAGAGTTGAGTGTATGATGCCCGGTCCTTAGAGTGCCTGCCAGGTTGCTTCAACTAGAGCGAACTTGAAAGTCCATTAGCTGTTGGTGCTGTGCTTCTGAAAGTTTTACGCCATCCGGATAGAAGGGTGGCGTCTAGGAAATGCGAAATGCCTTTCCTTGGACAATCTTTCCGGAACCGGTTTACAACAGCTGGCTTTCGTTCAGCTGCGCAGGTCATCATAAAGAACTGTTTAGAAGGGCTGGAAATAATGACAAATTTTGAAGAAGGATTAAGTATTCACATTTCAGCAAATTTCGATATAGGCTAAAGCATAGTTCATCTTAAATCTGGACCCACTGTGTATCATACCATAGCCCTCATATTAGTCGGATATAGAATGTTTCAACAGTAATTTGTTTGGGAACGTTTCCTTATTAGTACTGAAAATTTCATTACGATTCGTTTTGTTTGAACATCTGTAAGCGTCAGATAACACTTCCATCGAGGTTGTAGTGATTTGTGGCGGGTAATTGTAGTTTTTAAATATCGCAGTGAGGGAAAATGATGGGTGATGGTTTTCCCCAAATAATGAAGTCTTCAAAGCCGACGACAGCGCCACAAGCCACCAGTATGCAGCCACGAAGCTTCAACACCTGACAACCAGAGGGCCATTCACGGTAACCCGCGCTGCTGGGTAACCACCCGATCGGTAGCGACGCCCGAAGAGTTCACGAAGGTGAACGATCGTGTCCGCCATAATGGGAGAGCAACGACCTATACTATACTTTTTTTTTTAGTTGGTAACCACAGGTGGTAAATCCCGGTTTACGGATTGTATTCCAAGGCACGGCGAGCCACCGCGTCCCCCCAGTTTGCTACTCTGGGTCCATGGACAGACTCATGATATACTCCGTGTATACCCCCTACTCCCTAAACTCCACCTGGGGCCGCAGACCTGGTTTCCACCTCGAATTGTTTAGTACACTAAACTTCAATAGTGGGAGGTATATTCGCGCTAATGCGCTCCAAGGCAATATTCATTAACGAGACCACTTTCAGCAAAACCTCTCATCCTTACGACTCGACGCCTGAACTCTCCTCTAACGACTTGAGAACCGACATCTCCTCGCAATAACTCGAGATTCCCACACAAACCTCTCCTCTTCGCGACTTGAGGCCTGATCTCTCCTCTAACGACTTGAGATCCGACCCCTCCTCGCATCGACTCGAGGTTTACCACTCCTCAGCACAATTCAAGGCCCGATCTCTCCTCTAACGACTTGAAATCTGAACTCTCCTCGTAATGACTCGAGGTGACCACTTGTACCCCTCCTCTTGTTGGTAAGGGGCCTGATCCCTCCTCTTACGACTCGAGACCCGACCCCTTATCATAAAGACTCGGGGTTGACCACACAAACCTCTCCGCCTGAAGGTTTGAGACTTGACCTCTCCTCTAACGACTCGAAGCCCGACCTCTTATCTTCAGGGTTCGAAGTTTGCAACCTTGCTCGTCGTGTGCCAGATCGAGAGCAGCTTATCCTAGACTCGCGCCTGTCACGGCACACGCGCGGGACTTAACGCAACGACTCGCATGATTCCCGACGAAGTCGTCATCCTACTCCGACTCGAATGGCTCACCCGGCGTCGAGAGCCACTCTACCCGTGGATATTCCTCGAACGTGGAATAACCCTTTCACAACGATTTCCACTGCGAAGAAGGTCAAGTCTTATCCCCGCAGCTTCTGTCGTTGAGAACCGCTCTACTCGGATACTCCCCGAAGGTGGAGCATCCTACGCACGAACGCGGCGCACCCACGGCATCCGCTACGCAGAAGGTATTGTCTTATCTTTGTAACTTCAAACCGCGGGGTCGGACGCACTCTACTCGACAGCCCTTCGTCGATTGGGTCAGTCTACTCCGACCGTTGTCCGGTCTTCTTTATCCCCCTTGGCTGACAACCCTAGGATTTTTGGCCCGCGGATTTTTCCTGTCCGTTGTGTGCCAGATCGAGAGCAGCTTATCCTAGACTCGCGGCTGTCACGGCACACATTCGGGACTTGGAACGCTACGACTCGGATGTTTCCCGACGGTGACGACATCCTACACCAACTCGAGAGGCTCGCCCGGCGACGAGAGCCTCTCTACCCGTGGGTATCCCCCGACAGTGGTTAACCCTCTTCCCTCGAGATCTGCTACGAGGAAGGTAAAGTCTTATCCCCGCAGTTTCCCTCTTAGGAAGCGGCACTACTCGGATACCCCCCGACATTTGGGTATCCTACACACGTTCGCGGCGCACCCCTGACCTCCGCTACGCAGAAGATGTTGCCTTATCTTTGTAGCTTCGATCAGGGGATCGGACGCACACTACTCAGATGCTCCCCGCCGATGGAGTCATCCTACACCGTTCGCGGACTGCCGTTGGTTCCAGCTCCTCTGCAGGGCAGTCATGATGAACGTTTATGAACGTCATAATACGGCTGCCACACTATACTGGCGTATTCGATAGTGGTTCGGATAAGCCCAACATAAATAGAGACAGTAGTGTAAGGATTGTCTAGCTCGTTACAAATCCTGCTTACCATTCCGTACATAGAGTTTGTTTTGGCTACGACTTGTTCAACATGTTTTGAAAAACTGAGTTCTTCATCCAACTCGACTCCCAGATCTTTAACGGAGGATTTTCCATCTATGGTACAGCTGTTCTCGAAACAATATTCGTGCACAATATTACTAACTTTTCGGGAAAAGCTTATCACATTACACTTTGAGGCATTGATTTTCAATCCGAAACTTCTGCAACACTCTGAAAATCTATGAAGCGCATTTTGTAGGGTCAAACAATCCTTTGGGTGTCGCACAGGGAGCAACAGTTTTAGATCATCTGCGTATATCAACACAAACACGGCATGCAGCATTCGGGCAACTCGTTCATAACAGTGACGAAAAGAAGGGGGCCCAAGTGACTCCCTTGTGGTACGCCGCTGTTGACCGAGAATACCCTGGATCTCGCATACCCTATCTTCACAAATTGCACTCTTTCTTTCAGGTACGAACGAATCCACTGAAGACAAATTCCGGTGATGCCACTTTTACACAGCACTGACAGGAGAGCATTCAAGTTAATCACGTCAAAAGCCTTTGACATGTCGGTATATATATAGCGTCGGCTTGAAAACCCTGCATCATCCATTGTGAAGTTCGAGAGACGAATTCTGCCAAGTTCGTAACCGTTGATCGCTTTTTCAAAAAGGCATGCTGAAAGTCCGACATTTTGCCCTTCTGACCATTGATACATTTGATCATCAATTATGCTCTCGAACAGTTTGGGTATGGCAGACAGAATTGCTTTCCCACGATAATTTTCACCATTTTTATGGATTTGCACAATGTGGGAGATTTTCCAAAATTTCGGAAACTGACCTCTACGAATTTGATTTAAAAATCGATTTCGTCTTGGTTTAGAATTTGATGCTATGGGGTGACATTCTCTATTTTGACGATTTTAACGATTTTTTTTTTTTCATAAAGAAAACAAAACACCTTCATAATATATACAAATGCTAGTAATTGATAAACTAAGGCAGTTCGTGTGTTGAGGCTGAAAAACAATTTAAATCGAAAGATGGACCATGATGCTGCATATATAAGGGGCTAAATTTTATAACATTAAATATAAAATTTAAACTACAAAAACAAATGAAATTTTGCCTTCATTCTATTCTCTAGGTCCTCTCATTATTCCCCTTAATTTTTTTCCTTGAAACTTTACCATTTGATAGGTTTTGTAGCCTTTTGTCCTAGACTAGCTTACTCTCGGAAAACGTCCCTTATTTTTTAAACATTAAAAATTTTCCTCAAAATACAGGAAAAAAAACTATACCAAAACTACAAATTTTCTAAGGAAAAAAATTGAACCGTCACATAAATTAACCTGCTGCTTCTAATCGCTTTGATTTTATTAGGAAGGGTGTATGTTAGCGAGGCTTCAAAAAATAGATATTTCAAGTTTTTGAAATAAAATTTTTACTTACATTTGAAACCTTCAAAAACAAACCAATTTCTCAATTTATAACTCAACATGTAGGCTTTCAAACGAAGAAAAAAAGGTTTAAGATGTTAAAATTTGAGGCTTATTTATTGATGATTATGTGGAAATTTTTTGTGTTGATCAAAGCTACCCCGGTGATCAATGTTACCCCTTTTTACGGTATCTTAGTTTTCATCAGTCCAATTCGGCGCATTCGAAATTTATTCTAGCAGTACCTCTGCACATCTTGGAATGAAACCACTTTTGTAAAACCCGAAATCAAGCTTTCTATTTAATTTTTCTTAAGAATTTTTTTCATAGTTTTTTTCGAAGTACTTATCTCCAATTTCGTTTCATGGAACGAAAAAAAAGGAACGTCTAAAGGCTGCAAAATATGTCTTGAGTTTACCCCCCCATAAAGATTTTTTCTTAGAAAAATTTCAGTTCAGAAATGAATTTACCGCAGAAACGAGAAAATACTTGACCACAAAAGTTATTTAAAAATGAGTGTTAATAAAAACTTCCAAATAAGGTTCGCTTCCGACAAAATTTAGGCTTATACCATTCTAGGCCAAAACATTTGTTTTTACGGCACAATGCAAGTTCACAAATTGGAACTTATTTTTAATTATAAATTTTGGATTGTGATTTTACAACCCTTCAGTATTCATACAATACAAAAAACCCTAAGTCGTCCATATGACAGTTATTAACTGCTCACGAGTCAACAAAGTAAGCAAAATACTTTTTTAACTAAGTATCTTTTACTTTATTACTAGTCACTTTGATTCTAAAAAAAAATTGTTTGAGTCAAATCAATGTTGATGCTTATATGAAAAATTCTTCAAGTGTTTTTGTTCTTGTTCTACTAAATACTTAACTCCACATTCGAAAGGGTTTTGAAAACAACAATTGGCCACAAAATTCATATTATAACTAGGAGCCAATAATTTAAGAGCTAAAGCCCTAAATTCAAATATGCATTTAGTTTTTTCAGGTTTTATTTTTTAAATAACTTTTGAAAGTAAATTGAAAATCATTTTTGAAATTTTTGCGCTTTTTTGACAATACTATTTTACAACACAAACATTTGGAAAAAAGTTTTTTTTAAACTGATCAACTTATTTCAGGATTGCAATTAATTTTGACTTCTGCGACAAAGTTGAAGAAATTTTTGTTTACTTTTTACTATTCTCTTAATCGCGGAAATTCGAAAGAATTAAAAAAAAAATTGAAGCAAAAAACAAATCGTTTCGCAGTCTTCAACAAATTTGTTGAATGAAATGGAACCTTTTTTAAACTTTCTTAAGTATTTCCAGAAAAACCTGTCATAATATCTTTTCAAATTGCTTAAAATTTTGAAACTTAGGTTTTAAGATAGTTGTATTCCTGAAATTAGAATATCTAGGCTCAAGATTATTGTTTGATTAAATGGATGAGACTTAACAAACTTAGAATCAGCTTTTGTCTTTCAGGTAGATTTGTTGGTTCATTAGTTATCAATGATAGATTTTACTAAAATCTATTTCATTTCTTAACTTCTGAACGCATATCATCAAAACTAGATGAGATAGACAATTCTGACAAAGGTTCGAATTTGGGACGCCAAAGTTTTTCCAAATCAGTCAAAAATGCTGCTCTTTGAAGTTGGCTATTAATTTTTGCAAAAAAAAAGCTTTTAAAATGATCGGTATTTTTTTTTATTTTTCAATGTAAAAACTTAACATTTTCACCTTTGTTATAATTTTCAAACAAAGTTGCCGAATTTATAAGTTCAACTATTTAGATTTTTATTTAATATGTTTGTCTTCGTTTTTCAATTTTGAATAACTGTAAACGAAACTTAATCACCGGTATTGTATGTTATCACTTATTGATTTTTTCTCGGTGAATGTTTGTGTTCTGATAACTTTTTTTTTTTTTTTTTTTTTTTGTTTCGATTATAGTCGTTTTACCATCTTTATGGCATTCGCGACTTTATCAACGTTACAGTTGGCGGATCGTTATTGAAAAACTTATCCGGTACAACTGTGTTCGATGTTTGCTCTTGGGCTCGAACTCGTGGACATCGGCTCAGGAGACAACAGACTTGCCAACTGAGCTATATCACAAGCCCTATTCTGATAACATGATCTTCTAGAAAGCCTATAAATCTTAAACATTTTTTGTACCTTTATAATTAAGATAGAACTTGTACACAACAGGGGCCTTTTGTTCTTTCTACGATACAATGTTTCAATTGATGTTCAGAGCATAAAAGTTTTAAACTAACTATATTGTTATTAATTTTTTAACTAAATTCCTGATTTTGAAAATTTTTATACGTTTTTCATATTCAAATCATTTCAAATATTTTTTTTAAAATCGACCATGAATCATGATTTTCTAATGAATCTTAGAAAAGTTCGAAAATGATACGAAGTAGCAACTGCAGAGCTAAATTGCAAAGCGCAATGTTTACTAAAATTGTATTTGCTTCGTGCCTTTAGTGTTTTTAAAAATACTCGAAATATCATATTTTGATAACTATCAATTTCTTATTGATTATCTATATATATAAAAAGCAATTTCTGTATGTTTGTTTGTTTGTTTGTTTGTTTGTTTGTTTGTTCTCTATAGACTCAGCCGTCTTAAGAGCTAGAGAGCTGAAATTTGGCATGGATACTCATTAGGACCAGGAAGGATGAAAAATGTTTTCAGATTTTTGGATGACCACTTCTGAAGGGGGTCGTCCACACAAGACTAATATTGTTTTCACGATATTGACGTTATTTTTCGTCGGATTGTGTTGAAAATTGGCACATGAGTGTGTTGAAAGATGAGCAATCGATTTCAGGTGTCAAATTTTGTGTAAGGGGACATCCAAAGGGGTCGTCCATATTAACTGTTCGCTGTTTTTGCGATATTGACGTTATTATACATCGTATTCAGATGAAAATTGGTACACGATAGTTTTCCGTGACGTGCAATCGATTTGAGGTATCCAATTTAGTGTAAGAGGCCGGCAAAAGGGGTCGTCCATATTAAATTTTCAGTATCTTAGTGATATTGTCGTTTTTATACATCGGATTGGAATGAAAATTTGCACATAGGAGTTATTAGGGACATATAACTGATTCCACTTATCCAAACTAAAATCAGGGTCGGCCAAAGGGGTCGTCCATGTTAACTATTCACTGTTGATGCAATATTGTCGTTGTTATACATCGGATTCAGACGAAAATTGGTACACGAGGGTTTTGAGAGATGAGCAATGGATTTCAGGTATTCAATTCAGTTTAAGGGGCCGGCAAAGGGGGTCGTCCATATAAACCTTTCAATATTTTTGCAATATTGACGTTATTATACATGGGATTGGGATGAAAATTTCCACACGATAGTTTTCAGGGACGGACAATCGATCTCAGATGTCAAATATTTTGCCAGGGGTCGACGAAAGGGGTCGTCCATATAAATAAATTATAAATTGCTTTGAAAATTTGCACACGGGAGTTTTGAGGGAAGGGCAATAGATTTCAGATATCAAAGTTTATATAAGAGCCCCCGAAAGGGGTTTAGCTTTTTGGCATTAATTGCGTTGTTATGCAATGATTTAGTCGATATTTATACACGTGGTTTTTGATTCCTGATTTCATATTTAGTAGCAGACGACAGACGAAGTGATCGTCCAATATTTTTGCAATTATTACTTAACAATGAATCTGGAAAATGCTTGACAATTGACTTTCATACAAACTGTTCATGACATATTCCAAGTTGAAAGCGAAACGGAGTTCGTATGGGATCAGCTAGTTTAAAATAAAAAATTCAACCTACAATTTTTCGGTGTAAGCTTTCAATGATAAATTGAACATTTATAAAATATGTTATATTATGTAATTATGAACATGAATTATAAACTTTTTAAGACATTTATGATAAGGAGGGGTAGGGTCTAACGGGTATAAAAAACACCATTTTCACGATTTTTTTCTAGAGCTATCGTTCAAACAAATGTATTCAAATTTTTTGCATTATACAAAGCATTGTTAAAAGAACATTTAGTAATTTTTTCGTAAAAAAAGTATTGAAAAATGAGCCGGTGACGGAGCACTTTCGAGGATGCCTTTTAGAAAACAGGATTTGCGGTGGACACTGTATCTCAGCACAGAATCATCTGAAGTCAAAAAATCAAAGCAAAATATTTTTAATAGATGTTTTTCTGGACCCCAACGTTTTTATTTAACTTAAAAATATTTTTATGAAATTTTTGTGGCTGTTTGAAGTAAAAACTACGATTTTTCACTTAAAAATCCGCTATTTTTCACCTGTAACATCTCCCCAAAGTAGAAAAATCAAAAAAGAAAAACGTTGGGGTCTGGTATTTTATATGTAGAAAATATGTTCCAAATTTGAAAAGAATCGGATAAGTAGTTTTCAAATGACGATGTCCACGGACTTTAAAAATGTGCTTTCGAGAAAAACGCGTGTGAAGTTTCTGCTCTTGCTTTCTTGCAGTATTAGATAGAAGGAGATAAACGCCTATAATTTCTACAGTTTTGCTTCAATTGACTTGAAAATTTGACACAACATTCTTGAAATGTTTTACAATAAGAAAATAAAAAAATCGATTTTTTGAAAGTGTTAGACCCCTTAACAACTGGAAGAATTTGGATAAAATGTTAAGTCTGAAAAAAAATCAATCTTTTCTTTTATTTCTTATTAAGTTACATTAAATCATTAACCACGTGTTTGAAACAGATTTTCTTGTGTTTAAAATGGATATTTTTTCCTAGTCAAGAATTCACAGTTAAAATCGTGATTAATTTTTTTTTCATATTCAAGATATTACCGAGGATTTTTTTCAATCAATGAAAATGAAAATGAAGATAAGTAATGTTAATTAAGATGCATATGAATTAACAATTAATATCACTTTGCTTAAATGGTTTAACCTTATGGTTAAAATTCGATGGTTCAATTTATGTACACAGGTATTCTATCTCTGTGCACTAATTCTTATGTCCGAAGCTTTAATAATTTTTTTTTTTCAAATTTTAATTCTTCTATTCATTTTGTTGTTGTTATAAAAATTTGAATTTCAAATTTGTTTACGAGATTTTCTACAATTAAATTTCTTATTCAGAATAAGGAACAGTATTTTTATCATTTATTGACGAATTTTTTTTCAATTGTAAAAAACTTATGTTTTTCATATTCATTTTTTGTTTTAGCTTTCAATCAAATTTATAAAATTTTAAAATTTTACTAATAAGGTTTTTTGAAACTTTGCGTTTTAAATTTTGATTCTGGCAGTATTCTGGCAGGTTCTTTATAAATTGTATATTTTTGGATTTTTTTTTAAATTTCTAGCTAAATTAGAAATTTGAAACACGACCCCCCCCCCCCCCTCTCATCTGCCCTTTGAACGGATCCTTCGCACAAGCCTGCTTAGGGATAAGGAATAGTGTAATAAATAACCTTCCTTTCTTGAGTTATTTAACTCAAACCTAAAAATGTTATAGAAAACTATTCGTAAAATATTTATAAGAAAAATATATGCATACGATGGTTTCGAATACTAATTTTTTAAGTTTATTTGAAAATTTGTAAAAAGTGTTAAAAATGTAGGTTTAATTTTGAACATGTGCGCTGAAGAGCAACATTTGTATCTGTGACCATCGATTTCTGATGTGATTTAATTAACAATTCAAATCTACCGCCATACCATCGGAATGTAGTCATTGATTCATTGAGATGGTCGATTTCTTAATTGGATTGGGAAAAGAAATCTTCCCCAAAACACAAGTGAATCTGCCGCGCAACGTTCACCACCGTGAGATGCTTCCCTTTTGCTTTACAGATGACTGAAACAAAAGTGCTCCGGTTTTTATGGTGGCATAAATAAAGTTCACTTTTACCGCGAAACGTTCGCTTTTCGTTTCGATATAGGGTAAAAAAAAAAGTCTAAGGGAAGAGCTAGTTGTACCGAGAACCACGGAATGCGCAATTTTTCGCGGTCCAGCCCTACGGATCCGGTGATTAAAAACCGGGGCGCGTCATTTGGGCCGCGAAAACATGCGTTACCTGGCTCGTTGGGCCAGATGAATATATTTTGTTATATTTTTTTTCTTTTTTTGGGCTTGAAAGAAAGTGTGAAATCGGTTGTCCCGGCTAAAGTTGTCCACGCGGAAAATAATTTATTTCTTTTGGCTGTGTGCACTGCAATTTTTCGGCTGTAAAGTAGAGTGACTTTTGCTGCGCCTTTTTATGTCTTAATTAGGCTGGTCAAATTTCGGGACATTTTTCATCACGTGTCGGTGTTTTTATTTGGAGCGGAACACGGTGATTCCGAAAGCTTTAGCTTATAAATGATTTTAATTGAAAGCAAACTCAAAAATGGGGTACAATCGATCGATCGGTCAACTTTGTGCAAAATTTAAAACACTTTTATTCCGGCTAATTAATCACGACTCGGAGCGCGGTACAAGTTTCTGTCCCTCTAAACACGGATGCCACCGGCTTAAAACTATTGAACTGAAATATAGACCGATCTGCATGCTCGTCCAGGGACACGACAAGATACCCACTATGAGCTTAGCTGCGAAAAAAACACGCGACCAAAAGCAAAAAAAAAACTGTGAGTCCCCCACAAGATGATTCCAATAGAGGGACTACGACAACGACGACGGTTGGAAAATTCCTTCGAATGCTAAATCTAACCGGAGGAAACAGCCGCAAGATCACGCTGCAGAGATGAACATTTTCAAATTAGAGCTTCGGGGTCCTCCGCATCGTTGCCGGATCGTGGAGAAGGTTTGCCGGCCACATTCCACCCGAACCTAACCCAAACTAACTAGATGCAAACTAGAATCGGTAGCTCGTCCGCAGCACGTGCTCCGATTGGCATAACTAAGGAAGTATGAAAGAAAAATGCGCATAAAAATGCAGAGTGCACCTGGCAAGAATTTGTGCCATTAATTAGCCAAATATCAGAGCATTGTTTGGATTTTAAATCAGTATTTAGTAGTCAACTAATGCTGGAGGATATCGTAACATGATTTATTTCTAAGGAACGAATCTATGCAAATCCAACCGTTCAATTAAAAATATCTATAACGAAGCTAGATTGACTAGAAAACTTGACTCAACAAGATGCAAAAATTGGGATGTATAAGCTCAAGACTGTGCCTCATCTTTAGCTTTAAGATAAAATTCGAAAAAACAGTAACTTTTAACACCCTCATTAGATTAGATTCTCCGATGCCTTTTGGAAAAATTTGGAGTAAAAATCCCAAAAAAAATTAAGGTCAAGGTCAAGGTGAGGACCTTGACCAAAACTGAAGTTAAATATTCTCATTATTGAAGCTCATGAATCGATCTCGTGCATGTAAATTGCTTCATTAAAGGACATCATTTTTGAAAGACTTTTCAAACCCAATCTCAGAAAAAAGAACTTAAAAAAGATTAATTTCTATAGAGTACAATTACAAAATTGACAAAAGACAATTGTCGTAACTCTACGCTAAATTTGCCGTCGTAAGTTATTTAATTGCCATCTCAACTTTTTTTCAAGATATCACATAAAATGCCAACTCGTTAGCTTCGCGAGGCCCCAACTGATGTCAATTGAATTTATTGGTTTTCAATGGTAAAAGACAAGCTAGATGCGAAGCTTTGGTCTTCGAGAAAGTTTTTCATCGGAAAATTTATTTTAGAGAATTTAAAAATTGGCACAAAATCATTTGTAGTCTCGGTGCCACAGGAGTAGGAGAAACCAAAAATGATGTTAGTTTTTCATTACAAAATATTTAGTTTTCCTATACATACAAACAATTAAAATTTACTCATTTAAACATTACTCAAAAATGCTGCAAAAAACCATCGAGGAGTTTTGAGCCAAAACGAAGCGTTTTAAAACCCCAGGATTTGAGAAATTCAAAAATGACCCCAAATCGTCTCAGCCTAGTATAGCAGAAGACTGAGTCGATTTGGGGTCATTTTGGAATTTCTCAAACCCTGGGGTCTGAATAGGTTCGTTTTGGTCCAAAACTCATCCATGATTTTTTGCAAAATTTGTACGTAACGTTAATATGAATAAATTTAAACTTTTATGTTTGTATGGGAAAATTGAATATTTTTTACTGAATTTATTGTAAATCAATACGAAAAGTCATACCTCTGTTAAACAGCTAATAACTTTTTTTTCCTAATATAATTCGAAGTTACGGTCTTCGACAAAGTTGTTCAGCGGAAAATTTCCTTAAGGAATTTTATAAATTGGCACAAAAACCATCAGCTGGCTCGGTTCCACAGTTGAAACAAAAATGATGTTGATTTTTTAGTACAAAATATTCAATTTTCCCATACAAACCTAAAAGTTCAAATTTACTCATGTAAACATTGCATAAAAATTTTGCAAAAAATCATGGATGAGTTTTGGACCAATACGAAGCTTTTTAGACCCCAGGGTTTGAGAAAAAAAATGACCCCAAATCGACTCAGTCTAGTATAGCAGCTTGAAAAGAAAATCTGATGAGAATGTGTTACGTAGGGGGAGGGGGATTGAAACTGATAGAAAATGGCGTTACGTTATATTTGAAAGGCCCCCAATTTGCAGGCTCGCAATACACTTAGGTTTTTTTACGCGGTATGAATCCCGTCGTTAACTTCTAGGACTTGGAATATTTTCGCTCAAAAAACGTGTTGATTCGCGAAAGCCGTGTGGATGAATCATATCCATGGAGAAACCGCGTAAAAAGAAGCCGTGTTAAAAAAAAACTGAGCAAAATCAAACCGCGTTAAAAAAGACCTTAGTGTGTTAGAATAGTAGAGCGGGGTTGAGCAATTTCTCGATTTCTCGACAAAAACAATATCTGTTATTCTGTAACACAACCCTAAAAGTTTGTAACGATGCTATGGCTGACTTTGTTAGATTTTGTCGTCCTGAATTCAAAACATTTCACAGATTTTGTCTGTCACTTCTTCAGGCGTGTGCAAATTTTAAAATAGATCAGATTTAGGTAAAATCTATCTTTTCTAACTGATAAATCAATAAACCATCATAAAAACCAAAATCTGATTTTGAATCAATTTACTGTCTTTCATTGAATGAAAGACTCAGATATTGCCAAGATTTTCTTTTATCAGAGATACGAATTGATTACTACAATTTATAGAAACTTCAAAATTCAAGATGGTTATCTTCTTTTGACAGCCGCTGAAATCTTATCTGAGTTGTCATTTCGGCAAATTTATAGAAATAATAAATAGAAGGTTACCACTTCATCTGACATCGTTTCAGAAATTCATTTAATATCGGATATTAAAGATTTAAACTCATTCTACAACTTTTTTGGAGACTTCGAAAAGATTTGACTAAAGGTTTTAAAAATTTCAAAGATTCAATTTAGTTTAATTTTTTTTTTATAATTTCGTTGAAATTACTAAACTTCCATAACTATTTTTTCAGAATTCAAAATTAGTCGCGATTTTTGGGAAAGTTGATCATTGAATTAATAAGTTTTTGTATATAATAGTTTTTTTTGTATAAGTTTACAAATTGAATCACTTATTTTTTACCTTTTTTGAAAGTTATCTCGAAAAGAGCTGGCAAAAAAAACTTATTGAATATTTGGATTCAGCGCCTTCAAATAAGTCAAAATCAATTCTGAGATTCCTTGCACCTCTGAAAAATGTGAAATTTGTTGTCTTGTGTTTTCTGTGAAGCTTTTTCAGAATCTTCATTGGCAAATCGTGCCAAATATCGATTAAATTGAATCCATTTACTTGAAAATTAGCAATCCACATTACCATAGTAATTACCAATTTTCATGATTCAGCCTTGAAAGGCCTGTCCCAGAGGTATTTTAATTTAATTAAGAATATTTATGAAATCGCTAAAAAAATTCTAGAATCAAGAATTTAAACTGAAACATTGACAAATCTTAGTAAAAATCAGTGAAATTATGAATTTTTCATGATTTCTAAACCTTGCTCAATATCTCAACGCAATGATGCCATACGGAACTTCAAATTTTAAAAAATCACCATTTATGGAAAAAATCCAGGCTTCATGGCAAAATTTAAATCAATTGCTTAAAATTTTTAAGAAAATGAGCACAGAAAAAAACTTTTAAATAGAAGTGATGACGAAAAATACCATCGCATCTGTTAGATTTAAAACGGGGTATTCTGCGGAAACAATCCAAATCTTTAAACGAACTAAAGAAAGACTTTCAAAATTTTTCATATTTTATAAATAAAAGGTAAGTAAATTATGTGTCCTTTTTTCAAATCCAATATCCACTTTACATTTCAAATCAATTAAAACATTATATATCTCTAACAAGGTTTAGAAATAATTAAATTTCGGCTGGTTTAACCAAACTATATTAAACAAAATGTTTATGGAAGTACATGAATTCTTTTTATTTATCCTTTTTTAGTATTGTTTTGTTATCAATTTATCGGAAAAAAATACGCCAAGCTCCGCAAACAATGTTTACCTAAATGTTGTTTTTAACAACAAAACGACAAAATTTCAATTTAAAAGTTACTTCAAAAAGTTACTCACTCTTGTAGTGAAGGTATAAGGGGGCATCCATTAATTACGTAACGCTCCTAGGGGGGGGGAGGGAGTAAGCTCGAGCGTTACGAATTGTGACATAGGGGAGGGGGGGAGGTATGCTCATCGTTACGTAACGATTTTTTCCTTAAAAATTTCAGTTTAATCGCAGCTATTATGATGTCATGCAATTTTTGCAGAATGATAAGCCTACCAGAATCAGCTTAAGATTTGTAACCTTCAACATTATTAAACTGCTTTGTAACTTTCCCATTTTAATGATTCTGAGATAGACTCCTAAACTGTGTATTGGATATCCAAAAAATAATCGCTAGAAAACCGAATATTAGATATGTACATTTACCCCCAAGAACTCTATTCAACCTTAAGACGGAAATTTTACTATTTTTTCTCAATTTATTTTAAAAATGCAATTTTGGTTATTCCGACGAATATTAGTTAGTGGAGTGTATTTTACATAATTGTTTAATTTATTTTGCTCCTTGAACAAAACAACAAGGTAGATCATCAGTTAACAAGCACAGAACAACTAGTAATAAGACAATAATTTTATTTTATCAGAGAGTTATCATCAATGAGTACTAACAAGCGATTTGGATAGATATTAATTCCGTTTCGAAGAACGTTAATAAATTTTATATTAAAATCTTTTCTTACCATCGAAAACCATTGTTCAAAAACATGAAAAGATGGGAGGGGGGGGGGGGGTAATTATCAGCGTTACGTAATTTTCAAAGGGGGGTACGTCCAAGCGTGACGATTTGTGACATACGGGGGGAGGGGGTCAAAAAATTGCATTTTTTGCGTTACGTAATTTATGGATGCCGCCTAAGTGCATAAGAGCTTATATCGAGATAACACGCTTTTAAGTTGTTGTGTTCGGCAAAAATTCTAAAAATGAGTTCTCTAAAAATCTCAAAAAATCGCCAGAAATAGTTTGAATTATGAAAAATCGTTTGGCAGAATTAACTCAAAATTGATCATTTTTGCACTTATTGTCCCTTTGGTTCTGAGGTCTTCAAATGTATAAGTTTCATAAAGCCTTCCCTCGACTTAAATTGCATTACGGTAAAAACGCGGTAGGAAATAATCTAAATGAAAAATGTTTTTCAAATTTCCAAAAAATGAAATATAACGCATAAGTGAGTTTTTATTTAAGTATGCTTATTGACACGCTTTTCAATACCACCAATACCAATTGCCCTAGGCTTACAATTTTCATTACCTATGTAGAAAAAAAAATTTTCCTACGAAGCTCATCTGTTGTTTGGCTATCCGCCCGTTTTCATTCCTTTACAAATTCTTCTACCGAGCATTTCATCTCAGTATTTTTAGCCTAATTCGCGAACATCATGAATGATCAACTCACTATCCTTCAATAGTGGGAGGCCTATGCGCGCCCCAAGGCAATACTCAGAGACGAGACAACTTTCAGCAAAACCACTCATCCGTACGACTCAAAATCTGAACTCTCCTCTAACGACTTAAGAACCGATATCTTTCCTCTTCTTCCCAACTCAAGTCCTGATCTGTCCTCTTACGACTCGAGATCCGACTTCTTATCGTAAAGACTCGGGGTTTACCACACAAAACTTTTCTCCTGAAGACTCGAGGCCTGACCTCTCCTCTAACGACTCGAAACCTTACCTCTTATCTCCAGAATTCAAGATTCTTCGCCTTATATGCCCGTTTTGTGCCGATAGAGAGCAGCTTATACTAGACTCGCGCCTGTCACAGCACAACGAAGACGACATCCTCCACCGACTCGAATGGCTCACCGGACCTCCAGAGCCACTCTACCCGTAGGTATACCCGAACGTGGAATAATGCTTTCCCAACGATTTCCACTGGGAAGAAGGTAAAGGCTTATCCCCACAGTTTTGATCGTTGGAAACCGCACCTCTCAGATACTCCCCGAAGGTGAGGTCGAATGCATATACTCGACAGCCCCCCGTCGATGATAGAAGTCTCCTCCGATGTTTTTCCGGTGTTCTTGTATCAATTTGACTGGCAATCCTATGATTTTTCGCCCGCGGGTTTTTATGCCCGTCGTGTGCCGGATCGAGAGCTACTCAGTTTTCCTCGTAGGAAGCAGCACTACTCGGATACTCCTCTGCTGTGAAGTATCCTACTAACATTCGCGGTGCACCCATAATAGGGTGTCCCAAAATTGCATAACTTCTGGGAATCTGGGGGCTCACCCTCCAAATGGTAGATTAGGATGTGCCGAACAAACTTTTGTATGGGGCCGACTAAAAATAATCATGTTTAGAGGTTCCGCAAGCGCGATCTTTAAAAAAAAGTCCACTTTCAAAAGATTTGATTTTAAATAAATTCTGGGTCCAAAAATATTCATAAAATTTATATATTTTATATTTTTTTAATTTTGTTTGAGTTATAAACTACACGTAAAAAATACAAAATGAACCAAATTTGTATCAAAATGTAAAACTAGCAAGCTATTTTCCAGAAAAAAAATTTTTTGGTCCAAAAATTTTGAATTCAACTGATCAAAATGTGTACCAAGCGTAGAATATTTTTGATACCAATGCCATCAAAAGATGCGGATTTTTGTGCACTTAAACTTTGCTGAACAAAACATGTGGTTTGTATCAATGTGTGAACAGCTATTCACGATTTAATGCTTAACAAAAATAACAATTTAGGATATTTTTTATTTAATTTATCAAATTTGTCTTAATAAATACCTACTATAAAATCAAAATACTTGCAAAAAAAGACTTTGATGGTTTAAAAGAGTCATCAGAAGGCCATATGCCGAATTTGAGCAGAATCGGACAACAGGAAGGGGTTGCACTGAATCTCAAGTGTGAAAGGGATTCTGAGACATAGTGTTTTAAAGAAGCATAAAGAACTGGTTTTTCATCATACATTTTTGTCTTTATCAATCGATTGCTTGGTTATGTAAGTTTTATTAAAATTTCAATTAAGACTAACATTTCACCTGAAGACTGCAACTCGATTGGACTTAAAACAAAAAAGTTATGGCTGTTCCAAGATTGTATTTTGGTTACAAATTGTCCTGTAAAACTCAATGAGTAAAAAGTACTCAGAAAAGAACAAAAATGCATGATGAAAAACCAGATTTTTATGCTTCTTTAGAACACTATGTCTCAGAATCCCTTTCACACGTGAGATTCAGTGCAACCCCTTCCTGTTGTCCGATTCTGCTCAAATTCGGCATATGGCCTTCTGATGACTCCTTTAAACCAACAAAGTCTTTTTTGGCAAGTATTTTGATTTTAAAGTAGGTATTTATTAAGACAAATTTGATAAATTCACATGTTCACATGTTGATACAAACCACATGTTTTGTTCAGCAAAGTTTAAGTGCACAAAAATCCGCATCTTTTGATGGCATTGGTATCAAAAATATTCTACGCTTGGTACACATTTTGGTCAGTTGAATTCAAAATTTTTGGACCAAAAAATTTTTTTTCTTGAAAATAGCATGCTAGTTTTGCATTTTGATACAAATTTGGTTCATTTTGTATTTTTTACGTGTAGTTTATAACTCAAACAAAATTTAAAAAATATAAAATATATAAATTTTATGAATATTTTTGGACCCAGAATTTATTTAAAATCAAATCTTTTGAAAGTGGACTTTTTATAAAGATCGCGCTTGCGGAACCTCTAAACATGATTATTTTTAGTCGGCCCCATACAAAAGTTTGTTCGGCACATCCTAATCTACCATTTGGAGGGTGAGCCCCCAGATTCCCAGAAGTTCTGCAATTTTGGGACACCCTAACCCATAACCTTCACTACGCCGAAGATGATGTCTCATCTATGTTGCTTCGATCAAGGGACCAAACGCTCACTACTCAGATGCTCCTCAGCGATGGAGTCATCCTACACTGTTTGCGGACTGTCGTTCGCTCCAGCTCCTCTGCCGGGCAATCATAATCTCGGTGTACCCATCGCTGACTGCATGCTAAGTGTTGGAATCCGTAGACATCTTCTGCACCACGTTGTCTATTGTCACGTCGCGCCCACAGACGGCAAGTACCGCGGCACAAACCGGGAGCAGGCAAACACCACGTGTTCGGGTGTCTTTTTTTCATCACCACGAGGTGAGCCTGGGCAATTTTGCAAAGCCACATATGCAAACCGGTAGCATCCATGACCAGTCAGGAATTACGCCATATGGAAGTCCACTTCACCGTGTCTTCTTTCGATCCAGCTCCCGATGTGCGGGATCAGACGATGGGTCCACCTTCCTCTCACTGAACTGTCCCACAGCCGCTGTAAGTTGGACATCGAGTCCTCATTGGCGAGATCTCGTGCGTTGGGCGTGTCTTTGTTGTCGTAGCATTAGACATCCTCCTCTAACCGAGATTGACGTGATCACGCTTGACAGTATCCTCCTCTTGCTACTTCGGATTGACAAGACCGTGCCGCTCTCTTACACACGTATTCGACATGACTCGTGAAGCTGAGTATGCGTACTTAATTGCGTGTTTGGACACGATTTCACACGGCCAAAATGCCTGATTGGGTTGAGATCAGGTTTGTGATCAGAACCATCTCGGTTTTGTGGTGGGATAGACGCATGCACTTTGAGTGCATCCAGCTTTCCACTGCCTGGATAGCTACTGTGACAAGTAGTTGTACCTCCGATGTCGAAGAGCCTCTCGCCAAGAGGACTACATCATCCGCAAATCCTACGAGTTCAGCTCCCGATGAGAGGCTCATTCGTAGGTGCTCACCGTACGTGATGTTCCACAGGACCGGGCCAAGTATTGACCACTGTGGCGCACCCGCCGAAACCCTTTGTGTTCGTATACCCTTACCGGTGATATACTGTTGTTGGCGATTGTGGAAATAACTTTCCACAAGCATATACAGATATGCCAGGACCATCATTTGGATGAGCTATGACGCAATCGCTATTCAACTGACGTTGAAAGCATTCTTCACGTCCAGAGCCCTCTACTCTTCGTTAGCCTGGCCCTGTCCGCTGTCTCAATGACAGAGTGGATGGCGTCTACGGTGCTGCTTTTTTCTGAGAGTCTGCCCTCGCTTTCGGCTCTGAATCACATCTCCAGGATCTTACCCGCTCTGTCCAGTAGCAGAACGCCGACGGGTTTCCTAGAGGCTTCTCCGGTTTTGGTATGAGGACTAATTTCTGCCGCTTCCACGTATCAGGGAACATCCGTTTCGTCACAAATGATGACTGGAACATATCGGAGAAGTCCCCCCATTTTTCACTGTGACGTCTGGGGGCCTCCCTTGGTTGGCGATTTCACGAAGTTTATCCACCCTCGGTTTGGGCGTAGGCATTGGCCTTCTTTGAGCAGATGGTATCAGATGGATCTCTGCCGGCCCGTGCTCTTTAGTTTTGGCCTCGGGTTCTGCAAGACGTTTTACCACAGCTTTAATGGTTGTGATGAAAAGCTGCATCACCCGGGCTAGCTTTTTGCGTACTCCGTTGTGGATGTTGGACTTCCCTTTCACACATTTCACAAGGTCAGCGTTGCCAGCGGTCACGAGTTCCACCGGTGCTACCGGGTCTTGGAGTTCCGGGGAATTTAACAGTTCCTCCAGCGCTTCCTTGTACGGCTTCCTACGGGTCCGCGCGAACCTCGGTTGGTGTAACCACCATCGACTTCGCCGTCGGGTCAACCGGGCTGGCAGTTTGCCTAACCGGTGTGAGCGCCTAAGGCCACTCCCATCGAATGGATTATAGGGGCTCTCAATCTACTCCGTTTCGTCATTTTTGCGTTTCTTCGATATTTGATTCAGTCTGATCCAACGAGTCACGAGGTAAAAATGTTATCCACTGCACCAGTGATCTGCTTAGCACGATAAGTACTGGTATACTGTGGGATGTGTCCTGTTGTCCCACATGCTACCGTTAGAGGCTGACGTGATTTAACGACCCGCCAGCCTTCCAAGCTCATCGGCACGGTCTTATACACAGGGAAAATTTCTAAACCAAGTGAGCTGCACACCAGACACGTATCCACTCTACTTCATGAGGAGGTGGAACTACTTCGCAGTTAAGTAGGTCTGTAACACAGTAAAATGTCAGGTACATTTGAAAATTTCAAACAATTATGTGCCCATGAAAAAAAAAGAATGATCAATCATCTTCAATGTGGCCTAGTATATATACGATTTCCGGAATACCTGTAGCAAATTTATGGAATTTTTTATTTTAAAATTTTTTAACTGGGGCAAAAGTGATTGAAATATTCATCCAAAACAAACTTATTTTTTACAGTGATGCGAAACATCAACATCTACATCAAATATCACGAAGCCATGGTGCCGGGTATGTCACAAGCTACATTTTAAATATGCCGAATCTTGAATCTAGGGAATGCAGATTGCAGATGTGTTCATATTTAGGTAAAACTGCGGTGAATCCGTGCACCTATGGTGGATTACCAACACAAATACATACATACAGTACGCGACAAAGTACACACTCGCTATAAAAAAAAGTTCACACAAGCAATATTTATTTGAAATATTGTGATGTATTGTAGTATTTTTAATACACGAACGACCAATGGAAAAAACTGTTGAAAAATTCAATACGTTCTTCACACTTCTACCCAAATACAAATATCCATACAATTTTTAAAAGAAATCGATCAGTAAAGAACGAAGCTATTGGTAGAAAACTGGGTTTTCATGTTAATCCTGAACAAAATATGTCTTAATTGCATACAGATTTTTGGCTCGTTGTGCAATCCCTTACCGTGATCCGATCTGGTTCAAATTTTGCATGGAAAATTTGTCAAAACTCGGCTTATTTGATCCACCCTAATGGCATGTTTCCTATCTTGGCACGCAAAATTGCATTTTAATGATTTAAATACATGTCAAAATGTAGGTATAAAAATATAAAAATTCCAAACATTAAAAAAATCACATTTGTTCTCCCAAGTCCATCGATGACCAGTAATCGCTTTCCCCGATTCCACGTGCTGATGTTTCAATAAAATCGCGATTGACCTTAGCTGGTGTCATTTTGCACCTTCTCGTCTCGGTGACCTTCCAGTAAAGTGTCAGTTTTATGCAAAGTGAAGCGATAATTAGCTACCAAATGCGTTCGCGACCATTGCTCGTCGATATCCCGCTGCTGCGAGTTGAGTTTTCGCCCCGAATCTCACATAAATTGTTATGCGCAATGTTCGGAATTGACGTTTGGCGTCGATTTTCGACGGTACTTTCGAACATATCGATTGGTAGCGGCTGATGATGGTGTCCTCACGACGGAATCTGAGATAAGAAAAGCGCCTCTTCGATGTTTTGAATCGGGAAAGGATCATTCGAGTCACAATCGGATCAATTTCAACCTAAGCCCGAGCTATCTCAATATATTCGCCGACTTTATTGAATTGCAACGGAGATTGCGAAACATTTTCTGTTTCCCATCTGATCTGCCGAAGCGCTACGCAAAGCAAAGTGAAATTGTTGCAAACCGATCCGCGCCGCACCGCCGAGAGGAAAGAAAGCATCTCGACTGAGGCCCGTGGACCATAAACTGATCGAATTTATGGTAATCGTGTGAAAATGGACTCAGTGAATCGTGGAATTGCAGTGAAAAATTGCACCAAATATTGACCACAAACTGTAGCATCAGCTTGAAGAGAGGCTTGATCACTGATCAGGTTATCGGTTGATGGTTTCGTTTTTTATCGGCGGGGTTTGTGGAGGGGAATCTTTTGTCCGAATTGCTGGAATCTTCTGCTTAATTCGAACAATTACTAGCTGCCATCTTTGTGGCAGAAATCAGCTTTAAGTTGAGCCAACGAAACATTTTTGCCAGTAATTGGGAATGTCAAAACGTTGCTCTCACAAAACGAGCGATAAACTCAGCTTAGGTTTTTTTTTGGGCTGGAGCGGAATAAACAAGTTTTATAAGCTAAACTATGCTCAGTAGAGTGGCCCTTATCAGTCGTCTATTGAAACCCTTTCAAATTGAAGGCTTACCCAAGTAACGTTTTAAAACCTAGAAGGCTTTAAAAGAATTGTAGCAGGTTTTAAGGAGAATTGTTAAAGTTTTGAAGATTATAAAATATAAGACAGTTATAGACTGTTCCAGAAATTATAAGCACACTTTCAAAATGTTAAAAAAAATATTGTTTTATAGAATTTTATTTATTTTCATTGGCTCACTGTATCATTATTTCTGTCTTACTCAACACTGTACGCTTATTTGATGAAAATCTTTAATCATATTTAAGCCAGGCTTCGCACTTTTCCTCGAACATGACTCATAAGCTTCTGCATAGATGCATTTCACCACCGTTCTCACCATTTTTGGCCAATCCTTTTTAAATTTTCCGATGTCATCAGCTGGATTTATTTATTTTCGTAGTTTTGCTTTGGTCAAAGCCGAAAAAGTCTCGATTGGCCGTGCCTTGGGGCAATTTGGAGGATTCATGTTTTTTGGCACAAATCAGACGTTTTGGCTTTTGTATCAGCCTACTGTGTCTATGGCGTAATGACATGATGCAAAATCGGGCCAAAATATGAAGGATCCATCTGAATGCTGATGAAGCTTGATCATCGGCAATAACACTTCTGGAGACATTCCTTAATATAGTTCTGGGTGTTCATTGTATCCGATGTGACGTACGGGCTAAATATTTTGCCACACTCGTAAATTGCCTGCCACACCAGCACCTTCTTGATGTATTGTTGCCCAGGAAGGGTTTTATATTCCGATTTCACATACGTTTCATTGTCCATGATAATGCACCCATAACTTTTGCAAAATGCGCTAGATGTCGTGGTTCTGACTTTTCTCGCCACATCCCGAAGCCGATGGTTTCTGTTTGTAGGCATCCCTGAACTTTATGTCGATAGAAGGACTTACAGGACTAGATTTTAGACCACTCCTCGAGTCATCTTATAATGGGCAATGTTCACCTTATTTTTTTTAAGGTTCGTACCGCTCCGACGTTCACATCCTCTTCTTTGGCCAATTTGCTCAGTGAGATTCCACTCACAGTACTTGTGCACGATACTTTTTCACTTCTCCAGAGTTTCGAAATGTTATAACAAACTAAAGTTTTTTTTATGTTATCAGGGGCAGAAATGTGTAAACAAAAAGATGCAGCCAGTAAAATTCGAAAAAAAAAATCGATTCAGAATGACTGTTAACATTAGGGGTGCTTATTAGAGAGCCCCAAATGACCCGTCATTTGAAAAAATTATACGCTGCAGCAGTGTTCCGAAAATCACTCGGAAGAAACGCTCATGATAGGTTTCTAGTTGGAAAAATTCAAAGCCGAATGCTGCTGCCTGTATTTACTTAGAGAGTCGGCAGAGCGACAATGCGAAGTCAATGTAAACAAGATTCAAAAGCGAGAGCAGATTCGCATCGAAGTCGATCTCTAAAGCTCACTACCTGATGTATCAGATGTGATTGAGACACTTACTGATACAAGATCCAATTCGAAAATCCACTTACTCACTCACTCAAACTCAATCAATGTGGCCTTGCATCGGTTCGTACTGCCTGCGTACTTTCTGCCAAAGCAGCAGATACATATGCATATGAACATACATACTGCCTGCGTGTTTGAATGGCTATTTTGGTCCTCCCCAACAACAGCAACAACAAAGCAAGATGTATCAGGCAGGCAGCATTCGATCATCGATCAGTAAACGAGTGAGTGAGTGAGTGATTGAGCAAGAAAAGTTATTGACTGAAAGAAGAATCTGAAAATCAGGTAGCTCCTAACTCAGTTGAGAATTCCAACTGGAGAAGGAACGTCTCTCTTTCAAATTTTATTTCTTTGATTCTCGGAGCAGCGCTGTCGAACACAATCTTTGCCCCGCTGGGAGATAAACCAACCGTCAATTTAAGTTTTGCTTTCGCTGTTGAAAACGTTTCAGTGTCTCTCATGAAAATTGAGTGATTTTCGGAACACTGCGCTGCAGGCTTAAATTGATCCTAGGCTTAATACAAGGTCTCATGCCAAATTTGGGCCAGATCGTATCACGGGAACGGGTCGCTCAACAAGCCTAAAGTTTGTATGGGATTTTGGGACATTTTGTTCGAGAGGAACACGAAAATCCAGTTTTTCATGAATAACTTTGGTCCCCTTCGGCCGATTTCTTTTGAAAACGGGTTTTCTTAAAGCCTAAACTATGACAATATTTCATCCGAAGATTGCATTTCGATTCAAGTTAAAATACAAAAGTTATAAAGCTGTCCACGACCCAGAAGGATTGCGCCAGAGCTGAAGTGGCAGATGTCTTGAAAAACGGCATCAATGGGAAATCCAACGTCGAAGAAATCCAGATAGCGAAAGAACTTAGGAAAAGGCGTCAAGGCGGACAAGGGAAACTCGGTGGTCATCATAGACAAAACAGATTATAACGGATTGATGCAGGCTAAATCGATGAAGGGCCGTACCGAGTTCGAAGAGAGAACCCACTACCGGAGATGGTTAAGGAGGTGGAAAAAACGCTGAAGGACTGTGAACCGATTTTAGGGTTTGCGCCGGTCGCCCTAAAAGTGTCTGCCCCAATCGTCCCTAGAATCAAAAGTTTACCGAAGATTCACAAACCAGGGAATGAGATGAGGGAGATAATATCGGGAGTGAACGCGCCTACTGAAAAAGTAGCTAAGTGGTTACTGAACGAGTTTAAAAGGATGCCAAAACCCTTTAAAACGAGATCGGTGACCAACACCATAGAGTTCGTGAACAGACTGCAGGCGTCGGGAGGCATAGAAGAAGACGAGGTCATGGTTTCTTTTGATGTTTCAGCTTTGTTTCCAAGTGTTCCCTTTAGAGAAGCTTCTAATCTGTTAGAACAGGGATGAGCAACGCGCGGCCCGCGGGCCGTATGTGGCCTCGGCGCACTCATGTGCGGCCCACGAAGCTTTTTCTCAAATTGAATTCAATTTTTCGACTATTTCCTATGACACATGGTTTATTATCATAAAATGCAAGTCCATACTAAACTAAATAAAAAGTTATGTGTCAGTGACTTCATGAAACATGCACTTTATTTTATTGGATTTGAATTTGTCCCATAATCATTCGTACCGTTCAAAATTTGAGTAGTAAAAATCCATGAAATCCTGTAGGAAACAAAATTTAAATTGAAAGGCAATGAAATTAGCAATTAGCAGGCAAATTTAGGCATAGTTTTTCATCCGAACCTGGCAAAAACCGGGCATTTGATTTAAAATTTTCCAATCCAAAGCTGAGCAGTATCCTGGAAAATCTGAGCCAAATTAAAATATTCGAAAAAAATCAGTGAAACTTGAAAAAAACACTTAAAGTTAAAATTTTTCTTCGAAACAAATCAAATCATTTTCAAAGCTTCCAACAAAAATTCCATAGTTCGTTATGAAGAAAAAAATATCTCTAAAAATTCTTTTTTTCCCTCAAATATTAAAATTCATCATAATTTAATTCTTAATTCAGAATAACTGAATTCTAAATTTTGAGACTAATGTGGATAAATGCGGGCAAAAGTCGATCAGGTTTCCATTAAATTAGGACATCCGGGCCTGACCGGACTTGTCTCGAGTTTTTCTCGGATAATAATCCGGACAATTTGGAATGCTTAAATTTACAGATGAGCATGGGCATCTGTAAATCCAGTGGGAAAGTGATTTTTTTCTGAGCCTCAAGAAATAAAAGTACTAATACATATGTCCCGAAGATAAGTTATTTAGAAAATTTATTGAAATTTGGCAAAAGCTGGCTTGTTTCGTTAGCACTGAATTATTGCCGAAACCGAAACCATTACCAAGTGAAATATTTTTGTTACGAAAAGTCATGCCAAACACAGATGGATTAAATCATCTTAGGAATGGATAATGACAATTCACATCAAGGTCATAAGATTTTCGTGAATTCGCTTTATAAATCCTACCCCACCAGTGCTGTTTTAATTAAATTTAAAAAAAAAACCTTGAAATCTTTAAAAAAAATATATTCAAGAATTTGGAATCATAACTGTAAATTAGATACTTCGGGAAATTTGCTTAAAAATCCTTAAAATTCTGTAAATTTCAAATTTTTCAAAACATCCCGATGGAATGATCTTACACGGAACAAAAAAAAAAACAAAACAGTGCACTCAGTCGAGAAAGAAACGTCAAATTCACCTGGATTTTCACGTAGCCACTCATTACGTGATTTTTTGCTTGATTTACGTGAAGCAGGTAGGAGCTAATAAAAAAACACTTGATTCTTACGTGAAATTCACATAGTTGAATGCTGTCAAAACAAAGACACATTCGATTTACGTGAAAATCTAGTGGTCCGCCAAGTACAGACGAATCTGGTGTATTCTATGTCATGTTCACATAACTCTAGATGGGTCATTCACGTAAAATCAATGTGAAGGAACACATTTCTCAATATGTCGTGGATCTAAGGACTATCAGCTGACAAATAGAAGGTTTTTTGGTGATCTAGCAGCTGTATTTTTGTAAGTAGTAAATATGTTGTTGTATGATTGTTTTTTCAATCTTTTTTCATTTCAACAGATTGAGGAATTTGAGCTGCTGGTCGATCAAGCAACTGCAACGGAGGCGCACCGAATTCAATTTTCTTTACGGCGTCGTAAATCGTAAGTTAAAGTGAAGTGAAATTTTTGAAAATAGCAAAGTGTAAATGAAAAGTTATGTTTTTTTAAATATAATAAAATTGCTGCTAAATAAAATTGCTTTAAAAATAAAATTCTTTTTTAAAGTCTGTGAAAGAAAACAAAATACATTAATATTTGATTGAAATCTACGTGAATCGCATGTAACAGAGCAAATCCCCCCCTTGTAGGCTTCAAATTGAATTGACTTGCAGCTCATATGAAAATTACGTGAATTCTATTTGCTGCGCGAGCTCTGTTTGCTACCTGAAATTCACGTAGATTTCAAATGATTTTCATGGTGGCAAAAACCTATGTACATTTTCACGTAGCGTTAATGTGAAAAGTTTTTTCGGTGTGTATGCAGGGTTGGCATCATGATGAGATCTACATATGGTGGTCTCACTTTGGCAAAAAGTAGGCGAGGGTTGGATGCGGAGGAGGGGGCGAAACGCAGCCGAAATTTGACAGCTGGCTGTTTGGCTGGCTGCTGGCTGGCTGGGATGCCAGGTGCTCTGATTTTTTTTTAAAACACAAAGTTTTGCCAATCATGAAGATATTGCTTAGACAAAGATTTCGCCTTGATTTTTGCAAATATAATTCATAGAATCGAAACAAAATCTTCCGGTTGAGCACCTGCTGGAAGCAAAGCTGGAAGAGGTTGACCTATAAACGACGGTGCCAGCTTTGTCGGTAGCAGTGAGTAACATTAATTTTTCATTACTTATTATGACAAATTTATGCTTATTCAACACTTTTTTCTTTCAAGAGCTATCTAGAAGCAGCAGAAAGTCATCGAATCGGATGGTAACATGTCGAGGCGTTACATTCCATCGTCCGAGAAGCGGCTGGCCCTCCTGCAGGAACATCCGATCTTCATCGAGATGAAGAAGCTGCTTCAGAAGGACCCCCGTCTGTTGTCATCGCTGCTCCAGAAGATCCAATCGAGTAATCCGGATTCGATGGGTAGCATTTGGGAAAACCTGATAAAGTTTTTGGCACTTTTGAACGAGGGAACCGATGAGCTGAAATAGCAAAATAGGCGCAACGTTAGGCGCCTGAGCAGCATGTTGATAAGTCCGATGAGTGGGTTGGGGAATCAGTTCGATCCACTGCCGACTGTTGATTGTCCAGAATGGATTGAGCCCCTGAAGGATTCCTGCAGGTGATGCTGTCCAATTGCTAGTCATCCTCGAGTGCAGCAAAGCTCCAGCTCAGAGCTGCTCGTGAGTATTGGTGTAGGTAGATTAACTGAATATGTGCAACAGTTATTTGAAAATAAAATTTCGAATCATAAAATCGTTTATCATTTAATCATGAAAATTATCAATAGCAGAATTTTTAGCATTGTTTTAGCAGAACCGATTTATTTTTATTTTCATCCAACACTTTTCAATTGGAGGGAAATACAATAGCTCTTTGGATAAGGTAACAAGAATAAGGAGCAAGCAACATCCGGTTTAGGGTTTTGGTTGTTTGTTCCACCCTTTAAGATCCTTTCTATCATAACGGTCAATGAAAAGTTTTTCTTTTTCGGAACATACGGAAAGACCGAACTGTATTGTAATTTTATTTAAAAAAAAGTGTTTAGAATACAAATTAATTCATTGAATATACTCATATCATTGCTTTATTTTCGAAAACTCAATTTAGATATACTAGAATAAACTAAACCCCAGTACGATTTTAAATATTTTGATCTTTCGTTTACGATTAGCTTGTGCACATACACACACTTTTTTGCCATCTGATTTTTATCTCTAACACCTGGCATCCCTGGACCCCTTTTTTGTAAACACTACAGCCAGCTGTCAAAACTTTTTTCAATATGGCTGAATGGCGATTTGGCATTTGAGATCACCATCCTAGACGCATCATGGTTGGCATAATTCATCGTCATTAGTCAAATGACCTTGACTGTTGAGCCTCTTGGTAGACGAAAGCTTAAATCTGAGGAAAAAAGCTTAAATCTGTCAAAAAAGGGGAAATCTGAGGGGAAATCTGAGAGATGTGCTCCAAGCGGTTTGAATAGCGTTACCGCCGCCTGCATGATGGAGAGATGTTGATTGTTGTCGTGCTTTATCCGTCATGCGAGTAGTGAGGCTCCGTCAATTGAGTAAGGTGCCGGTCGTTTGATGAAACAAAACTAGTCGGGTCAAGCGTGACGGGCGAAATTTACCAACCCTGGTTCAAAGTTACCCCAGTGATCAATGTTACCTCGTTTTATGGTAAGTTTAAGCATACTCTAAGTATTCTATAATAACCAGCTTTTCGTTTTTGTTATTCATCATCATCAACTTTATATAATGTGATGTATTATTTTTCTTGAAATACGCCATTATGTAAAAATCATCATAACATTTGATTAGTTGTCAAGAAGCCATAGAGATAATTATCGAGTGCACAAAGCTTCAAGACGTCACACCATGCTTAAAATGATAACGCTCAAACAAAGTTGAACCAACAACGATCAACGGATACCATCATTTTGATGATCGTCGCCATTAAAACGCGAAAAAAAACCGTTGATCAGGAAGTTTCGCCGGCCGGCTGCAATAATTTATGGTCGTTTATTTTTTCTCCGGGTTCCAAAATTCTGCCCAACTCATCGAGAAAGACGCGGAGGGCCCTCTTGGCCCCTGAGGCTCATCTGTGCGATCCGATTCCGATTATTTGCTGTCCAAGTGCGGATCATTATGAGATTATGGGGTAGAACAAGGATCGTTTTTGCATATGTATTTAAAGGGAACGCGCGTGTTCGGCCGGCTGAAGTAGGTCAAAATTTTGGACCAACATTTTTTGTTATTCCGCGATCATGCATCAACATCACACATTTGATTGAATATTTTCACCGAGATTTTGATTTGATTAATGGGATCGATTGGACCTTGTGATTTGCGGTGTCAGATCTTACCTTTGACTGACCGGCTGTTGTGTAATGCGGTTCAATTTAGCCAACAACACGGCTTAATCAGCTTTGCGATTGTTGATATGAACTTGCGAAGCTTCATATTTCACCCAGAAGTTCCGCTTTTCCTCGCTACTTTCAATCTTGATGTGACGATGCATTGAAAGAACGATTAATATCAACCTTCAATTTATCATCGGATAGCTTTTGAGGATAATCTTTGTGTCGCGCCGTCGTTGTTGTTGGCTTAAACTCCCCCTGCCACTTGATACGGTCTCGGGGTCTGATCTTGATGAATGGAGCCTTATTTGTCCGGGGCAACAATGTTCCATTCGAGTGAGAAAGCGCCAAGAAGCAAGTGCAACAGACAATCAGGAATCCATTTGTTGATTTTGTCTGTACGTTCGAGATGTTTGTTTTGCGCAGCGCCCTCGTCGTCGTCGTCGTGTCAATCTTGGAGGTGGAATTTTGGTGGCCAGTCGTTGATACGCAGGGTGGCACCTACACGGACCCCTCGAAGTCGGAAGGCATTAATCAACGGGCGCCCGATGAGAGTTTGCCAAGAAATTGCTGCCAAGATGTGCCGGAAGGCGAAATGATTTCGTTTTTCCTCCAATTGTCTGCTATCGTGATCCAATTGAACTTAATCACCGGTCGTGATGGTGTAATTTGAATTTCGGCAGGGTCATTAATCGGTTTGACTTGCTCTGTCTCACTCTCCTGTAATGCTTTCTATCTCCCTCTCACGCGTCAACCAACCGCATGCCGTCGAAGGTCGGTGCGTGAATCGGCGTGATTAATTGCTTGTTTTCGGTTTCTGATGACGATCGGGCTCACAAAAATCTGCAATTCGATCACACAAGTCGAAAGCTCGTTACCTCTGGTCGTTTGTGGAAGGTCTGATTGCACTCATTCTTGCTGATATCGGACTGCAATTTGTTTTACGATGATAATGTTCGGTAATGAGACAGATGTAATGAAGTCATAATAAACATAAAACGGGACCCAATTATGACGAGAGCAATAACAGCCTTTTAGTAGGTAAATACATTCGGGTGCCAATCAACATCTCGCTCGATTGCCATTAATTACTAACTGCGGTCGATTAATTTTCAATTCGAACCGGGAATTTCGAAATCAATCAGACTTATTGATGAATCTTCCCTTCGTTAACGAACTCATACTCGCATCTGTTGCTCAGATGAGCCCTAATTGAGCATACAAGAGCATGTAAAGTGCTCTTCAACTCTCTTGAACTACTTTTCCGGATAGTCAATGATTATAAGTCAGTTATCGAATATATGATAGTACCATTTTTCGAAGCCAAATCCGAATTATTACATGTAGTCAATGTTAATTTTTAGTTAAAAAATCAGCGATCTTATTGACTTGTAGATTCCACTGTTTACCATATCCAAAGTTCTTATTGACACTTTCTAAAAAACAATTTAATTTTTTTTTAATTCATCTTCCTTTAAAATCGTAAAATGATCTGAACATAGTAAATAGGATAAGATAATAATCATTATTGACAAAGTTGAAGGAACAGAAAAAAAAATTGACTAAATAGACCAATTTGACGAAATTGACAAATTTGACATAATTCATTGATTTGACAAAATTCACTTGATTAAAAAAATCATAAAATTTACAAAATTTATAAAATTGACAAAATCGAGAAAATTGGCAGAATTGACCAAATTGACGATGAAAAACTGGATTAAAATTCACTGAATTGACAATATTGATAAAACTGACAAAATTAACAAACTTAAAAAAATTGACAAAATTAAAAAATCGACAAAATTGACAAAATTGACAATATTGACAAAATTGACAAAATTGACAAAAGAGATGACAAAATTCACTAGATTGACAAAATTGACAAGATTAAAACTGACAAAATTGAGAAAATTGAAAAAAATGACTTAATTAACGATGACAAAATCGAAAAAATTCACTAAATTGACAAAATTGACAAGATTTATAAAACTGACAAAAATCGACAAAATTGACAAAATTGATTAAATTGACCAAATTGACCAAATTGACGAAATTGACAAACTTGGCTGCCCACGTTAAGGAGAAAGCCTTGTTTTAGAGCAGGGGTGAGCAACCTTTTGAAGCAACGGGCCACTTTGAATTTGAAATTCTTTCCGCGGGCCGCATTATAATAAAATTAGGTAATAATAGTTTACAGAGCTTTACGCAATTTTTTATAACTACAAATTTTTGACAAAAACAAAACTGGAAAAGGATAAATAAAACGATTTCATGTACTTGCATAAACATTTTTTTTAATTATAGGTGATTAAGCTAATCGAAATTGAATAGGTTCATCACTCAATTTGATAACTCTTCAATGATTTAATTGTTTTATTGATTTGAAAAGTATAAAGAATGTGATTTTTTAACAAAAAAAAACAATTGCTTCCTTTTTACTTATTTATAACGAATTATTTTGAAAGTCTTTCTATGGTTCGTAAAAAGACTTGAACAGTTTTCTAAGAAAATCCCTTTTTTGTTCGAAACGATGCGGTGGTATTTTTTGTCATCACTTCCATTTAAAAGTTTCATGGAGCTTAACCATGGCTGTTTTTTCTGTGCACATTTTCGAAATGTTTTTTTACAATTTATTTAAATTTTGTCGTGAAGCCTCTATATTTTGTTTTATAAAAGGTAACTTTTATTTATTTTATTTGAAGTTTCGTATGAAATCATCACATTGAAATATTGAGCAAGGTTTCAAAATCATGAAAAATTCTTTACTTCACAGATTTTTAATCAGATTTTTCAATGTTACAGTTTACATTTTTCAACCTGGAATTTTTCTACAGATTTCATAAATTTTATCAATTTAATTTGGATTCCTCTTGGTTACCCAAAGCTTGGTTAGCCAAGCGTGCTATGGCTCAATCATGAAAGTCATATGACTTTGGTAATATTGATTGATAATTTTGAAGTAAAATCACTCAATTTAATCAATGATTGGCATGATTTCCATACGAAATTTCTGGATCCATAGGAAATTTCTGAATAACACATCATAAATAACATAAAACAACAAAATTCACATTTTTCCATGGAGAAAAGAATCTCAAAACTGATTTTGATTCATTCAAGGGCGCTGAATCCCAATATTCAATTTTTTTTTGTGAGCTCAAGTTTTCGAGATAACTTTAAAAAATAGGTAGAAAATAAGTTATTCAATTTGTGTACTTTTTGAACACTAATTTAAAATACAAATACTTATTGACTTAATGATCAACTTTCCCAAAGACTGCAAGTAAATTTTAATTCTGAGAAAAAAGTAATGGAAGTTTTCTGTTTGTTTCTTTCCAATCCTGCAAAAAACGGCATTTTTGATGAGATTTCAAAGCAAAATTAATATAAATTGAATCTTTGGATATTTTTAAACCCGAAAGTCAAATCATTTCGCAGTCTTCAACAAAGCTGTTGAATGAGTTAAAATATTAAATATTCAATATTCAATAACTTTCTTTAATGATGTCAGAAGAAGTTGTAATCTTATTTTTAGTAATTCTATTTATTGAAGAATTCAATTTTTGAAAGCGATGTATCCCTGATACTAGAATACTTTGGCAATATCTGTGTGCTTGATTGATTTTTTTTTGTTTCGATTATAGTCGTTTTACCATTTTTATGACATTCGCGACTTGCTTGATTGAATGAAGGGTAGTAAATTGATTCAAAATCAGCTTTTGGTTTTTAAGTAAGTTTTTATATTTATCACAAGGTTGCCAGATTGCCCGGTTTTATCCAGGTTTGCCCGGATATTTAACACAAAATTTGACAAAAGTCCGGCCCGGCGCGGTTGCCCGGATTTCATTAAAAAAATCCCGGATCTTACCCGGATTTATTCACTTTATTTTCCAAAACAAAAAAAAGAAATGTGTTGTAATTTTTTTTTTATTTTTTGCATCCAAAACGACATATAAAACTTAAAAATAATAATGAGAAATTTTTTGAAAGACTTTAATACGATTTAAAAACTGCTGTTGAAAAAAAAGATTGTTTTAAAGTTTTTTTTCTTGATTTGTGTCGAGTAATTCCTGGATTTTGACAAAATTTTCCCGAATATATAGCCCGGATTATTGGTCGATATTTTAAAATTAGTTTTTAGATAAAATAGCCCGGATTTGTCCGGCCCGGGTACGTGCTGAAAAAATTCTGGCAACTTTATTTATCAATCAAATCAATCAAAACTAGAAGTGATAGACAAAATTTGTGAAATGTTCTGAATTTAAGACCGTAAAATAAGGTATTGAAACATAGGCACCAAAAATGAGGCCCGTCATAAACTTTTAGGGGTGGATTAAAGAATTATAGGTATTGTTTTTGTTGAGGAATTAAATTTCGCTAAGTCATGTCGATTACAAATCTTTAATCACGCACCCAGTCTTTATTATAAAACTTTTCTTATTTACGGAATTAATCAAGAACACAAACATTTAACTTCATCATACAATTTTAACTTTGCTTAAAATGAAAAATAATGACTAAAGTAACTGAATATTACACCTTTTCAACAAATAATATTGCATCTATGCCTTTGAAAGAATTCAATAAAAAGCTTGAATCTTAATAAAAAGTCAACAATCTCTATGAATATGGGATAAATGCAAATGCAAAGAAGTGACGTGCATATCAAGTTATTTGTAAATCAAAAATCGTGAAATCAATTTAATTTGAGATAAGCTTCGCGGGCCGCACAAATATGTCTCGAGGGCCGCATGCGGCCCGCGGGCCGCGCGTTGCTCATCCCTGTTTTAGAGTACATTTGAAAAGATTAACTTTAATTTTTGATTGTGTTTGAAAGTTTGGTTTATTTTTTGTCTTAATCTGATAGTTAGAATAACTGGAAGGTCAAAAAAGGCCACAAATTTAATGAAGTTTGAAGAGTAGGTTGAAAATTGGATTTCAGATTCAGTAGGGGCATAATGCGCATATGTGTGTACCCAATCGCGCCGTTTAACGTTTAATAAGTGTTTATTGATTCTAGTGCCTCCGAAAGTGTTTGCCAGGTAAAAACACTTCTATTCAACTTCACAGAAGGAAAAATGTATTGCTACGCGCAGTGCTGCCAGATATACTGAAATTCTTGTGAATAGTTGATTAAATCTAAATTAAATTTATGAATTTTAAATATATTCGTTTATATTCAAGTTATGTTTTCCAATACAACTTATAAATATCCTTAAAATTGATGTGATGAAACTGCATATAAATTTTAACAAATATGAAACATGCTTAAAAAAAAAGCGGACATGGCGCGTTTTACCCTACCTAAACATGTTTATTAAAAATCATTCATAATAACAAAAAAAATAATTTTTCGTTTTCTGATGATTTTCTAGACCAACGATCACAGGGCCGTGAGAAAAACCGTCTCATGGGGGGGGGGAGGGGGGGGGGGTTTGGTGACTGGTTTTTTTTCTACGTTATTTTTGCATCAAAAATGTATGAATGAAAAAAATAAAACAGTTCAGTACCTGCCATTTGATTATTCATGTTTAATGTTTTTTAGATAAAAGTTTTTTGTTTTATTGTAGTAGTAATTTTTGAAGACACATCCCAAAATCTTGAAAATGGTAGGCAAAATTTGTAAATGAAGCCTTTAGTAAGAAATAAAAGGAACTAACTTTAATCAGTGGTTACAGGCTTGGAATTTGTTCAAGAGTCTGGAAGATTTTGTTTATTGATTTGAGCATAGAATAAGTTGTTGTTTTTAAGTAAGTGAAATCTACCAAACTTTTGAACAAATTGAAAGATTTAAATCATCGTTAAATTAAATCAAATTTTCAAAAGTAAAAGTAATAGACTACATTTTTTCGATTTAAATCCTTATTTTGCAAACTCAATCCCAAGATAAGATTTTGCTTGTGAGTTGGCTCTAGAAAATTTGCAATAAACTTAATGTTCTACAATACACCAAGAAAATACGGTTTTTCCTGAAATTTTTTTTTCGTGAATATAAGATACATTTTTCTTTATCAACACATATTTTTCATTAAAAATCAATTATATAATTATTTTCCTATGTAGAATTAAAAAAAAATCAGATCTTTTCATCAAACAAAACATGCCAAAAAACATAAATTATTCTTTTTATTTGTGATTTTCAGCTGAATTGTGTTTAAAAAAATTATTATGATTGAAAATATGAAATTTATACAAAATTATAAGTCTGAAGTCTGTGTAATTTTAACACATTAAGGATAGCAAAGAAATCTTAGCCCGAAAACACAAAAATTTGACTTTATCTATCTCAAAAATCACCGGACCAAATTCTGCAAATTTAGTGTCTTTGTGTTATAAAAAGTGTTGTGTACAATTTTATGGAATAAGATTTCTTTATAAAATGTATAGCATTTGAGTTATGCTCCTCAGCAAAACGCACTCGCGTCATGCGAAAAAAACGAGATATCTCGTAGTTGGTGCGTAATGTGTTAATTCATAAACGAAATAGTCATCTGAATCTGAATTTTGAACATTAATTCTGAATAAGAATTCTGAATAAGGATTCTGAAATTGAATTTAATGCTTGAATTTTGAATCTATTTCCGAATTTCAATACGATTTTTGAATTTAAATTCTAGATCAATATGATTTAAAATATGAGCCAAGACGTGAAATTGGATTCAGAGCTCTTCACCATCAATCAATTAAAATTCTATGTTTTGGATTTCAGTTTGACTTAATTCATCCAATCTGTCATGTGAATCTGAATCAGATTCATCATTCGGGAAAAAAACCTTTTATGAATTTCAAATAATGAATCTTATTCTGAGTTTTCAATTCTGAATCGCCATTTTAAACCTTTGTTATGTGCTATGTTAAATCTGCATTAGAATTCAGCTTAAGAATTTTTAATCTGAATATGAATATTAAGGGAAATTTAACCTTAATATTGAAAATGCAGATGAGGCCCTCAGAGCCGAGTATGAGTGCAAACATTGTCGATTTTGAGTGAATAATGCCATATGATTCTTCGTATTTCAAACTATATTTGATGTTTTTTTCAGATTTTTTTTTAACTTTTTCATTCCAATGAAAAATGAAATATTTAAAAAAAATATGAAAAATGACCAAACACAACAGCTTAAATGCGTGTTTTCACGAAATAAGCTTTTTTGCACTTATACCCCTATTTCTCAAGGGCTCATATGATAGGTTCGAAAAGCATGAATCAAATTTGGAATTTAATGAAAAACCGGATTGGGACCATGATTTCTTACTGAAAATAAAGAATCCTAAACTTAATACAGAATGCGAAATATGAAATCAGAAAGACAATATGGATTTTTATAATATGGAACCAGAACTTCCGAAATTATATCAATCTTATCAATCAATCATCATCAAAAAGGAAGAAAATTTTGAAAAACTGTTACAGAATACTGAACTTGGGATTAGCTTTCGAGGTGTTGGCATAAGTTCTTAGTTCAAAATGTTACTCTTGTATAACCATACTCAATCATAAAAATTTGAATAAGATTTGAAATTTTGAGTGCAAAGTAGAATACCTCTCTTGCTTTTCCTGGACCCTCATGGGGGGGGGGGGGTTTAACCCCCAAAACTCCCCCGTTCCTCCGGCCATGAATGATCATCATTGTAACAGATGTCAGGTTATTTTTTTTTTGCTGATAGATGCCGTAATTTCTTACGAAAGGCAAGGCACAAATTGCAAGGAATATGGCTTGAAATATATTTTTGGATTTTTTTAGTGATTTGTCGCATATTTGATGCTAAATTTTTGTCCAAAAGTTTTCGACTGTTGATAAGAAGGGAATAACGTAAATAATTCTTAAAATAAGTGTATATCTAACTAGATATCGCAGTGGGGCGTTTTGCCCACACTGGGCATTATACCCCCAGTTCCCCTATTCTCCCTCCTTGATTATTTACTAAATTCAGTACACGGTGTCGCCATGATGCCACGTGCGGGATTCCGCACTCGACAAATCGCGGTTTGTCGAGATTTTTTTCAATTTGCTGCTAGATTGCTTCTTTCTTACATTTCCTACATATTATACCGCATCAGAATGGTCACTCAAGTAATCAAACTAGTCAATGAAATAAAAACCTTGCCACGCTTGGGGATCGAACCCAGCACTTCGTGGTGACAATCGATCCCGCTACCACAAGGCCACGCCTAAATGTTGTTCTAGCTAAAAATAAAACTGAAAATAAATGGTTTGCAAATTGGTTGCGTTTGTGTGACTTATTGATGTTTCATCAAACATTCCTTTTCCAAGTAACAGATCATAAAAAAACTAAGATCTTAAGCGTATGAGCATATTTTTTTTATGTGCTTTAGGTCTCCCACGGATGCAATTTTGCGGGTGCGTTAGTACTTTTTTCTAGGCTAGTTAAATAAAAGAAGCATATAATACTTACATAAGTCAACAATATATAGAAAAACATGCTTTCGACGATGACAGTTGGATAAAGATTTTTATCTCAACACACAGCTAAGATATTTCGGGTGGCTCACGTTTCCCCATGGCCCACGTTACTCCACTCTCCCCTCATGTATTTAAATCTTGTGTGATATAATAAAAAACATTGAAATAGAACTTTAAATAGACTTTTTTAAGTACTTGAATAGCTATTTTACGGGACGATAACAGTTATTTTTAAAAAAGGAGTCGTTTCCAAAACTGGCGATGAGAAATTATTTTTCTGAATTTATTAAATTTCAGATAATGGATTTTTGACATTGAAAAAAACACATTTGAGAAATTAAAAAAATATCATCATTTTCAGATTGAAAATATAAGGCAAAAGTTTTCTAAACGTGCTTTGTTTTTGATATTTGAAACGAGAAAAAAAGTGATCATAATCAAAGCTTACAAAGTTTTTTTCATGATGTGTATTTTGAAAAATTTGTCTAGGTGTTAAAAACAACACAATAAATCACTATGAAGAAAAGCATAGAAACATAGAAAGACATAAGTGAGAATCTGCCCAATGTACATCAGGTTTGATACTAGGAAATTTTGAAATATTGTATGCTATTTTTAAATGCTGTTGCAGAAATCGGGAAAAAAATCTTCAAAACTGAATTCAAAATATCTTTAACCGAAATGCAACGTATGAAGCTGCATTAATCGACCTAGATCGATCGCCGCCAGCATCATCCGGAGGAGGCCTTGTAACGCGGACAAAAAAGAGTCCATCTCGTTCATCGAAAGAGGATCACTTTGTGGTCCGTAATTATCCACAATCATCAACCCGCGTGTTACAGGCAAAAGTGAAAGGAGTCAAACAGGGCGTTGTCTTCTCTCTTTTGGTTTGGCGGTTGCTCTGCATTCGATTCATGTGCAGAACCACGTAGCGTTCTTCGTGTTCCTCGTCTTCCCGGCTCTTCACTTTTGCAGATACAGTTTTTACGGATTTTTTTTTTGGTTTTTTTTTTCTCAAGCCGGCCGGATCTGTTTCTCAGCCAGCACACACCAGAAAAAATGAGATCACGTAACCGGTATCATAAATACCCACGGTTCAGTTCACATCATTGACGCTGACTCGATCTCTGGATGGTGACATCTCGACTTCATGGTGTCGAATTACGCCCCGAAAATCCGAACGGGACCCAGCCCAAAGGGATCGGACGAAATTCCACATCTGTTTGGCTGCAGCGAACTAACTAAGAGGTTGAGGACAAACAACAGCCGCCACAGAATAATCGATCCTGATTGAAGCCCGTGGTCCAAATCCGTCAGAGTTGCAATTTGCAATTTGGTGAAGAACCCCGCCGAAGACCACGAGGGCAACCGGCAGCGGCTCACCGGAATTAATCGATTGCGATCGTTAACGGACGTTTAATTCGGCGCTTAATTGACTGCACCGACCCTGTCATTCGAATGCTCCTTCTGGGCGGATAGTGGACACTTTTTAAGCTTCAGATGGTCATAAATTGTTTCATTTCATTCTTTCGATGAAAAACTATGAGATGTTATAGGATTGGTGCAAGTCAGAGTGGAGCATTCCTGTACAAATTTGATTTTCTAATCCTTCGAAATATGTTTAAAAATCACTTGTGGTCCGTGTTGTTCAAAAGTGACGCATTGTGCTTTCAAATGCATCGGAAAGCTACCTCTATTCCTTAATTAGTATTTATTGAGATTCCGTTAATGCAACTCTCAATAATCGTATTTGATCCATAAGACATTAAACAAGGGGAAGATCCTCCGTTCCCAATTTTGCCTCAATTTACAGTGAAAGACGAATCAGTGGAATAAAAAAACCTCAAAACAAGCCCGATTGTTTTCCGAACTCATCTTTCGAAAGTGAAGCATTTAATTTGGCTCGTAATCAATCATCATGTTTCGCCATTCATTCGGCACAATTCGATTTCTGGAACCCCATCAACAACAATTTCGGGTGGATCAGTTCCAAGGGTGAGAGATGTCTCTTGCGAAATTTCCCATCACATTATTGCAGCAGCAGAGCGAATGAAGGTGCAGAATAACATGCATATTGAACTGTATCACAGATGCATCATCATCAGCGCAAAAGGACGTGACATGGCCGCGAAGAAATTCATCATCAACCCCTTTTGATATTGAACCCTGAGCGCCGCCGAGGCCGATTCCTTGGTGAAAGGGATTGACCCTGTCAGGAAACTTTGCAAGTGGACTCCGTGAATGGAAGATAATAAGTTTGGTCCGGTTGTGATCTTTTGCGATTATAATGATGGGGCCATCGAGACAAGCGGCTTCAATGATTTATAAATCAATTTGTCATCTTTGTTAATCATTACCGCTTGGAGAAATTGTCAACAACGCGGTTCGATTAAATGTAGATAGGTACGTACTTTGTTTCAAGATTTCTTCACGTCAATTAGAATGTAGCATGAAATTGCCTTCATGTTAGAGAAAAGGCAATGTTGGTCAACTCGAACTTGAAGCGTTTTAAGGAATGATGTTTCGATTTCATGACAACAGATTTTGTCTCAGAACCTCACAAAAGCCAAAAAGTGAAAAATAATTTCGAGCGATTAGGAAAACAAAAACAAATATGACAAAAAACGAAAAAAAAACAAAAATGACAAGAACAACAAAAATAACAAAAATTACAAAATTACAAAATAACAAAAATTACAAAAATTACAAAATTTACAAAAATTACAAAAATGACAAAAATTACAAAAATTACAAAAATTACAGAAATTACAAAAATTACAAAAATTACAAAAATTTCAAAAATTACAAAAATTACAAAAATTACAAAAATTACAAAAATGACAAAAATTACAAAAATTACAAAAATTACAAAAATTACAAAAATTAAAAAAATTACAAAAATTAAAAAAATTACAAAAATTACAAAAATTACAAAAATTACAAAAATTACAAAAATTACAAAAATGACAAAAATTACAAAAATTACAAAAATAACAAAAATTACAAAAATTACAAAAATTACAAAAATTACAAAAATTACAAAAATTACAAAAATTACAAAAATTACAAAAATTACAAAAATTACAAAAATTACAAAAATTACAAAAATTACAAAAATTACAAAAATTACAAAAATTACAAAAATTACAAAAATTACAAAAATTACAAAAATTACAAAAATTACAAAAATTACAAAAATGACAAAAATGACAAAAATGACAAAAATGACAAAAATGACAAAAATGACAAAAATGACAAAAATGACAAAAATGACAAAAATGACAAAAATGACAAAAATGACAAAAATGACAAAAATGACAAAAATGACAAAAATGACAAAAATGACAAAAATGACAAAAATGACAAAAATGACAAAAATGACAAAAATGACAAAAATGACAAAAATGACAAAAATGACAAAAATGACAAAATGACAAAAATGACAACAAATGACAAAAATGAGACCAAAATGACAAAAATGACAAAAATGACAAAAATGACAAAAATGTCAAAAATGTCAAAAATGACAAAAATGACAAAAATGACAAAAATGACAAAAATGACAAAAATGACAAAAATGACAAAAATGACAAAAATGACAAAAATGACAAAAATGACAAAAATGACAAAAATGACAAAAATGACAAAAATGACAAAAATGACAAAAATGACAAAAATGACAAAAATGACAAAATGACAAAAATGACAAAAATGACATATATCTCATTGACTTCGTTAATGTTCTTCATGACGAGATGACAAAATTTAAATTGACAAAAATGGCTAAGTATTTATAATGCATTAAGCTCCTTGTGCGTATGGGATACGTACTTTTTACGTAGATTTTTGTTTGAGTTGAAAAATCGGTTTTAGCTTAATTCCTTATAACTGTTTTTTTTTTTTTTGCTTTATCTTAAATGAAAAAGCATTCATTTCAAGTGGTAACAAGTCATTTTTCTACAACAACATTTGAAAAAATGCTTTCCGAAATTCGAATATTTTGCTGAAATACTGCCAAATTTCTAAAGAAAAACTGATTCGTAGTCAGAATATTGAAAGCATTCGAACATAAATCTAACTAATTGCTACAAAAGTTATTTAAAAAAAAATCGACTGATCACTTATTTGAACAATAAGACCCCTCAATTCTCCATACATTGTAATTTTGTTTCAAATCCCATACATATCGTTCGAAATTTCATAACTATTTTTGACCCTGCTTTTACACGGTTCTGTCGATTGAGGTTAAGCGCAATATTATACCTATTGATCTACCTATCTTGCATCTACACAACCTTCTGGTAGAAAAACTAGATTCACTTTAAAATATCAATGATAAATATTTACCATTTTCTAATCATCATGATTTTTTGTTGGTGGACAGCCTTATTCTTTTCACTTAAAGTTTTCTACTACACCCAAAGAAGAGGTTGCAAAATTTCAATGCCACTCGACACTAACTCTATGCCAAAAATGCACTGAATTTAGAACAGTTTGATCTTCAAATAAAAATCGATTTAGATGGACGGTCTTGGACGCGATCGATCTGAAAAATCGAAAATTACACATCGATCTCTGATAGATCGATCTTATCCATTTTTAACAAGAAAAAGCACTATTTATTAAAAAGGACAAAAAAAGAACACGAAGCTATACAGATGCGTTAACCTTCTATCTTTGGTTAAAATAAATGCTGATAAACACGTTAGTTTAGGTACTGAATTTATTGAAGAATTCAAAAGTTCCAAAAAAGCCAATCTAGTTTTATGTACCGACTAAATAACCAACAAATGACATTCTTTCATATTCAATCGATAATTCAAATTTGGAACTGAATAACTCGGCTCAGCGAGAAAAAGAATCCAAATTATCGAAAGATTGAATCGAAAATGAACCGATATAATCGATTTTTATTCATGCCAAAGAATTGATTTATTTATTTATTTGTAGTTTTATCATCTGACATTAATGTCATTGAAAGTAATTTAAACAATTCAAAAAATCAGACTATTCATCAAAGAGCTTAGTTTACGTAATCTTACAGATTTTCTTATTTTTGATTTGAGACACGATTTTGTTTTCGACCGGGTTTGAAAATTAATTTGAGCCGATTTTAGCCGTGTTTTAATAATAACGTTTAATGAAACCGATTAATGAAGTAAGCGCGATAGTGTAAAACATGCAGGTTTAACGAAAGATTCCCAATATTCGGTGAAATTTCATATTTCAATTACGTGTTTTTGTTATTTTCTGGATGACGTGACGGAATTCTATATCGAAGCTTCGCGAAAGTTTAAATGGTTTCAAAACTGAAATGAAGATGGTGCTAGAAAATTTGAGAAAGCTCCAAATAACGCTGGAGTAAATGTTACAGGCGTTACTGTTTTGGCAACAAGCGCATTATTTGGTAACGCCCAGAAATCTTCACTGCTGGAATAAAAATTGTTGTTGGAGAAAATTCAATAGAATGCATCGTATCCTCCCTCAAGCTAAGTACAATTTTTTATTACTTTTTATGCTTTTATCTATTGTGTACTGACCAACAAATTCATTTATCTTCAACGTGAACTTCCTATCATGCTTTTGATGAGCTATTTCTGTAAGAATATTGAATAATGTCTTCCCAATTTTGAGGTTTTGTTCAGTGCTGTATTGAAAATAAGCATGTGTTTGATGGTTTGGACTCAGGAAGAGTTTCCTTTTGGGGTGAAAGATACAATAAATTTGCATAATTGGTACAAATTCTTTCCTAGCTTTCCGAGGGGATTCATGATGCTTGATAGGTGAGGTGACTGTAACATGTGTGGTGTAGTAACATCGGTAACGCGAGGAAGGAAACTTCTCATGTAAGTTTATAAAAATTTGAAAAGTAGATAATCTGATAAAGTTTTCGACTTACGATTTTGTTTTGTTTAGAGGATTTTCATCCAATTGGGTGATTCATTCCACTTAATCAGTTGAAAAGTTTTCTCGCCGTTGAACATTCATCTTACTTACATTGAATAAGCTGTCTCTCCATTAATTCCAAATCCAAGAAAATTTTTTGTTTTGTTACATTTACATAAACTTGCCAATCAGAGAAAAGCAATGACGTAAGCAGAAGCTATTTAGATTTTAATTTAACGTTGCAATTTAGAACTTATGACACCAATCTTAAAATTTTAACGGTATAGTAATTTATTTTTTGAAAACTAGTACATACACAAAGGTTTTTAAAAATCTTTAGAACGAACAGAATCTTCACTTCTACGGACTCTCTTTTCAGGTATTTTTCTACAGGTTGGTTCATATCTCTTTCATTTCTACTTTTGATTAAATTGATAGCTCTAGATAGATTTTTGAAACGTTATTTAAAAAACAAAAACTTTCAGATGAGTGCAAGTTATTTAAAAAAACTTTTTCGAACAATTGTGATGTAAAATTAAAAGGGGTTTTGAGTTTTTGAAAAAAATGTGATGTTAGGTTTTATATGTACATTTGTTATTTTTTATAAATGGATTAAAATTCATTGTTCAAATTTAAATTAAGGGTATTATTGAAAATATATAATTTTGTAAATATACTGACTTTTTCGAAAAACATAATCAAAACATATTTTTCTTAATCATTACTCGAATAATACCAAGATGATATGACTATTTCCTAGAAAACAATTGAAACAAACATATTACATTATTTAGAGACTATATTAGTGATAAGATAGTCAATGAAAAAAGTATTTCCCATTTTATATAATCCTACAATTCAGGAACATAGTTTTAAATAATGGTCTAAGGAGCAATGGATGACTTTCATTCGTTTGAGCTGTATGTACTTCATTTCACAATATATTTTTCGAGAAATGTAAGTTTCTTTATTTTAAATATTTTGAGTACAATGGTTAGTGTGATAAAACCAGGATTTAAGCCAATAGCAAATCTTCAATTATTAGACTATGCTTTTACATCAAATGCAAACGAAAATATAAGAGTTACGTTGACCATCTGAAGGGTACTTTGAAGAAGTATTGCATTTGAAAATCATAACATATCAACTGATTTTATTATTTGAAGGCATAACGATTTACACAAAGAGGACACTTACCCGACGTCTTTCAATTGAAAATAATATTAGAATTTCTATTTTTCACAACGTTATTACTTCCAAATAGAATTGAAAAGGTTAAAAATATCGTTTCCTTCAAGAAGAAATGATAGTTTTAGTTTAATCACAAGTTAAAATTTTCTCATAGGCAGCTTTAAGTCATCTTTAAATTTTGTGAAGAATGTTAAACAAACATTTAACAGCTAAGCTCATGTTTTAAAAATTCTTCAAGTAGGTATAATCGTTCTTTGGAGTGTAATTTAACTGATGTATATAAATGTAAATGTCCGCGGCTATGAAAATATCTGAATTTAAACTTGAATGCATACGTTGATATGACAGAATTAGAGTTTATGCAATAATTTTATAGGTTAATATTTCATTATTTTTTTTTTTATTTCATATTTTATTCGTATCCTGAAATTTTTTTTTTTTAACTTATCATGCAATGTAGCTTAAACTACTGAATATATGAGGCAAAGATGAAGGAAGTACAAAAGAATTTTCAAAATGGCAAGGGTCATTTAATTTTTTTTTAGAAAACGCATTTCAGCATAATATAACTTTTTCAGTGAATTTCAACTTTATTGATTATTTCCTTAAAATGAAATTTCGCAAATTGTTTGCTCAAATAGGGATCACAGCTAGGGAAACGAGCTAGTTTATTCAAGGTTTAAATTTTATTTGATTTAGGAAAAGCATTAATAGTTTAGTTATCATGAAAAATAGCTTGTATAAAAACCGATTAATCAATAAATAAATATTAATAATAGGTAGTCTGCTATTGGGTTTTGTGATCTTCGATTCCCAATAGTTGTCTCGGCATCAAAACTAGGGTCCAGTTCTCAATATTTATGCACTCAGAAATTAATTAATTAAATACCTAATTATCGCTAGATTGTGTTTCCCGTCAATAAATCGTTCAAAGTGTCATTACTACTTTTTTCCTCAAAAGACTCTTGCAATTTCTTTGTTTGTTCTGGAGTGTATAATGTTGTGGTTGCCATGTTTCTATCTAGCCCGGATTAAAGACTCACGAAAAAAACAAGAACAAATGTATTGTCTTGTACTTAGGGTGGTCAGATATTTGATCGTTACCAACATGAACGAAATTATCGTAGGACAATATGAATTCAAGAAATTTTATTTATTACTGCTCCAAAGAACGTTAGTCATTGATAATTCAAAGCTTTCCATTTTTCATTGTGAATCCTTGAAATTCAACATGATAGTTATTGATACGACATGTATATATGCGCGTTCAGGTTTTTTTTTCCAAATACACTTTGATTATACTTAAATTGTAACATTTAGTTAGTTTTATTGCCTTGAAGAAAATAGGAGAACAGGATGCTTAAAATCAGATCACACTGGTCAAAAAGTGTCTCCAGATCATATCCTTTTACCCACTTCCCACAATAAAATTATTTGCTAGGATGCAGAGGTAACCTCGGTCCTAAAGCACGAATTATTTCTTTCATCCCTTTCTCTCTCTTTTCCAATCTATCTATTGACTACTAGGACGTGGCCGGCGCCGTTATTGATGATTAAAAAGAGAGCATCAGTTTTGGGCATTGTGAATGTGCTGTCAGTCCCAGACACCATTCATTTGACCTTTGAACAAAATTGGTGGCCTCGGTCAATCACGGAGTAGCAACCATTGGCGAGGTGGAATTCGTTCTACTGAGCCACGCCTGCGATCATGGGATTCGAAATGCATTTTATTCAATACCATTGTTATATCAATAAATATTTCTGTAAAGTATACTGAAGAAGTTCAACGGCATTGTTCAATATTATATAATACTCAAAAATCATAATAAAGCATTTCGGGTTCAATGTTTAAAGGTGGATGTGAGTAGTCAATCAAGCTAAGCTAAGCTAAGATTTTCTTATTTTTGATTTATATGCAGCAGTGGACGTGTCAAAACCATAATCTTCATGAAACCAATTAAAGATTCTGCACATCATTCGAAGCGATTCGCCTTGACCAGAACTCGTTCGTTGGAAATCAATACGGATGAACTTTCGGCCTCTTAATATCCGTGGACTGACGTTGATGTTTATTCGTCGGAGCAAGGCGGGGCAATCGGCTTCGCAATCCAGAATTTTCTTCACAAATACGGCTCGTGCTATTATACGGCGTTCCTGAAGGGTTTCCATGCCAAGCAATTGGCATCTCTGATGATACTCGGGGAGATCGTGCGGGTTTTTCCATGGCAGAAATCTTAAAGCGTATTTTATAAATCTGCGTTGGACGGCTTCGATTCTATTAAATAGAACAAAACTTAGAATTTGGACTCCAAACGACAGAGGTCGTTTCCAGAATAGAACGGACTAACGAACAGTAGGGGTCACGAAATTGCTTAGAAATTCTTGTGATGAAGCAGAGGTTTCTATTGGCTTTCTCAATGATGGTCGAATAATGTTCACGAAACGTTAGTTTTTCGTCCAGAATAACTCCTAAATCCTTGAAAGATGTGCAGCGTGATCCAGATATGTTGTAGGGCCAGCTGATGGTATTAGTCTTGCGGCTGAAGGAAATGATAGCACATTTTGGGATACTGATAGCTAGGCAGTTCATGTATCACCAATCGCTGAATTTGTTAATATAACGTTGTAAGTCCTGGCAGTCGGTGCTCGTTTTTATCTTGCTATAGATTTTGAGGCCATCAGCATATGCCAGCCGACACTCTTCGGGGAGTGCTAACAGGATATCGTTGAAGAAAATAGAGAAAAGAAGCGGACCAAGGTTGCTCCCCTGTGAGACGCCTGAGTTTTTCCTTAAGTTCATGAGACCCAATTTTCACTGATACTCTTCTGCCGGTTAGGTATGATTCCATCCACTTTACTATAACCTCTGCTACATCTAATTTGTCTAACTTAGCTAGCAAAATCTTGTGGTTGACGCGGTCGAAAGCTGCTTTCAAATCGGTGTAAATGGTATCGATTTGATAACCTTTTTCGATGCATTTCAGAGAAAAAGATACAAAGTGCGTCAGATTTGTGCTAATAGATCTTCCGGGGAAATACCCATGCTGGTCAACTGATATGTAAGTCTTTGCTTTGTACATTAAGTCCTTCGATACAAGAATTTCAAGGAGTTTTGATCCTGCACATAACGAAGTTACTCCCCTGTAGTTCGTTATATCCTGCTTGTTTCCTTTTTTGAAAGCGGGAAACATGACTGATTTTTTCCAAAGAGTCGGGCAGCAGGCAGTCGACAGAGATAGATTGATTAAGTAAGTCAGTTGATCCAAAAATTCGGAAATCTGAGTTTAACAGATCGATCTTTCATAGATCGATCCAAGCTGGATGACAAAAATGCAACTAAACCGTTAGAATAAGGCTGCAAGAATTTTTTCAGTTGAGAGTCTACAATAATATATATGAATAATCCCCCTTTCCGTGATTTTGCGGGCTGTTCTCGTTTTCGGGGCGGATTCGAATTCGAAGCCGAAGTACGGATCCCTTTTCAGAGACCCTTCTGCTTCTTTCCCAAAATAGGGAACCAAAAAAGGAACTCACGTCCGAGTCTCATTCAGATGGGCAAACCAAGACTAGGTGGGTGGTCTTCCGTAAAGAAGTGGCGCTTAAGCCACCCGCTAACGAAACGGAAGTGTGTCGGGGCTCTCATTATAGAGTGTGATGTATGGCGCATTGATTCATCTTCCTTATGAATTGATTTCTTCAGCTGAACAACTATGTGGTCTGGTTGCTGCAAACTTATGAACCGATTTTCAAAAATTCCCGCTTTTAGAAGCCAACTATTTCCATACTCTTGAAATTCCTCATAGAGAAAAAAAATTAATTGAATTCAGAGGCTGCGATTTTAACACATTGATAGCCTTGTAGGAACAAGTGATTAGTCTATTACACGTACGTTCTCTGGAAAAAATAAGAATCCATAAAACTTTTGAGCAATTTAATCAGAAATTTTAAAAATTGTACAATTGAATTTCATTGATCCATTTATAACTTATGAATTATTGTTGATCATCAGTGTGTTCAGTTCTACCATCCAATTATAAAAAAAAAAAAACAAAAACCGTTTTGTACTGTAAATTCAAACAAATGAATTCTAAGGATATTAGAATTTATCACTCTTCGCGATAATCAATGGGATAGTTGTGCCAAAGAATGAAAAAAAAAATGATAATATGACTCAAAGAACACCTTTTTCATAACATTATAAAATGGGTGAATTTTGTTCCGAGGTAATGTGTTTTTGTTAACTACAAAAAACTTTTAGTGGATCTTTCAAAATCTTAGAAAAGAAAATCAAAAAACATTGTAAAATATAACAGCGAAAAAACCACACATTTAATTAAAAACATGCAATGTAAGCCTTGAACGAGATTTCGGTGGATATATTTTTAGAAATTTCTCAGTGAATTAAAAATGAATATAGTACTCTACGGGGCGATCATCCATCATTGAAAACTGGGATAGTTATCAAAAGGAGTCGTTTGAATATGAATACAAACTTAAATTACTGGATTTTCATTAGATATCACATAGAGTGAGTAAGCATTCAAGTGAAATTAGTTATAAATTCTTTAAATACAAGACCGATAAATGATGTTAACAAACATAAATTACGGTTTTTTTATCTCTTCATAAAATTCAAAAAACTAACAAAACTTACAAAGCTTACATGGCTAAATTTATTCTAATGATGAAAGCAAAGCTTCCAAAATTTCAAGTCAAACGACTCATTTTGATTTATATTTTATGTGAACCCGAGCAAAGCCGAGTTAAATCAGCTGGTAATTTCTGTTTCGGAATTTTTCTCATAACAAAATGATCTTCACAAGAAAGAAATAAGTATTGAATTAAATTGTAACCTCTTCAACTTTTCATTCCGTTCTTCTAAACTGCATCAAGAGATGCACTGCAAAAGGAATTTGTGCGAAGCTGAATCATCCCGAAAGATATGGGCAGATTGTACACAACCCGAAGCAGGATTTCAAGTCTTGGTGGTGCCAAGAATGAGATCGTATAACGCCTGTTGATTTCCAGCCAGTTTTCGCCTGGGGACTTGGCTTGGCGTATCTCTGCCGGGAAGTCACAACAAAAACAACATGGGTTGATTAATATCGTGCATATAGGTTGATAAATCGATCCAGATATGCAGCGGCCTCGGTTGATTTGCCAGTTTTTTTCTCTCCTCTGCATACAACGGACTTCTCAAGGCTTATAGGAGACACCCAGGCCAGACCAGAGGTTCTGTGTAAACATGAGCTCTACCCGAGAGAAGAGCATTCGCATAAATTGCAATAATTTTATTACAAGAAATTGGGCAACGCATTTCTCACCCTTTCAAACTTTACCTACATACAAAAATCCCCCCTTCTGGGCCTCGAAGCATCGATATGCTGCTATGAATTTGGGACCTGAGCTTGTTACATCGCCCTCGGAACAACCATTAATGTAGATGTTTACGAGAGGCGAGCATGAAAATTATGCAAATTTCGCCTTACCGTTTCGACCCGAATTTGCCTGTGGGAGCCAAATCAACTCCACGCAGCAGAGGCAGAACATCTGAAAACCAGCGCCAGAAAAATGAAACATATCAATTTCGCAGTCGGGTGAAATAAATTTATCAAATCACTGCTGATTTCAATCAACTCTCGTTTTATTGCACTCTGATGCTCGATGTTGGAGGGTGCCTTTGAGCGTTACGTTTGCTACAACGGGCCTTCATTACGGACCGAAATTCGAGGTAGGTTCAAGGAATCGTTGCGTACAAATTAATTCACCTTTGATCCTCCCCCAAGCCTCGGCACCTCTGGCTGTTGTTCCTCCGATACACATATCTTAGCATACCATCAGATTCAACAAATTCCACCCGGCCCTTTTGCTGGGCCCTGATAAAGCAACACCCATTAATACCGAATTCAATTTCTTAACGCATATTTCACGCCTGACCTGATGATAAACGAAAAAAAAGTAAACCCGGCAACACAAAATAAAGAAGTCTCAGCCCCCGAAGGCAGAAGCGCAATTTTGCATCTCAATTATGTTTGGCACAGGGCAGCTCTTATGATTGGGTTCGAAATCATTACTCGTCGTGGGCTACTCAACAAAGGTACCAGCCAGAAATTTTGGGGAGCACTCTTATGGTTTATGGTCAAAATCCACAGAAGAAAAATAACTACAACAAAACTCGAGATTGTGATTTATTAAATTTATTATTTATCCCTGCTTATCACTTGGGGAGTCAGTTGGTTCGGATAATCCAAAAATAAAACGCTGGAAGTGATCTTGAGGGTAGATAATTTTTCACACATGGTGTTTTTCACTTGGAGTTTCTTTCAAGGGACTCTGGATAGATGGTGTAAACACGTGGCGTTTACAGCAATCTACTAATGAAAAAGGAAAAAAGAAAGTCAAATCAATGGAATTGCTTAAGAAATAGCTTTCGAGAATACATACATTTTCAAACTTGAATTCAAGTCAACATCAAGTTCTTACCTCCACAGCTTCGAAACTGATCAGTTGATGTTTCCTTTCTTTACCTTTAAAAAAATCGTGTGTTAGATTAAAGTCAAGTGATAACTATAACATAAGTTCGTTTTAAATAACCTCGAATTTGTATAATCCAAAAAAAGTCACAAAAACGTTTTTATAAGCAAATAGAAATTTAATTTCATAGATGGTATCAATGAACTATTAAACAATTATAATAATATTCAAAAAAATAGAGTGAAATCTGGGAAAGCTCTCTAAACATTTTTGAATATCGCTGTAGAAAATTCTAATGATGAGTGAAAATAAAAAAATGGATTTATTTGTAAAATAAATTTAATACTGTTTATAAGACACATCTCTAGAGAATATTAGGACTGCATATGAAAATGAACAAATGAGAAAATGACACCGTTCGTTCAGATAAAAGGAACTCGGAGATTCTGTTTATCTGATTCGTTATGCATGTTGTATCTGATCGTTTTATTTACATAGTACCTAAACTTTTTGATAATGAATTTAATTTCATTTCGCGAGAGGTAAATATAGATTTTCCGCGATTGTTACCATAAACATAAATAAATTGGATTTTTCACCCTTTCGATTTCTCATTTTGTCTATTCACCAAAATGCGAGCGTCTCTTCGAAATCCAAAACAACTGTGCCTTTTGGATAGGGTGGCCGGTTTTATCGGTTTTTATGAAATCCGGTATTTTAATCTGGAGAACCTTTTCACAAAAAAAAATTGAATCTTTGAAAATGTTTTGTATCATTACAGTAAAAGGGGCGTAAAATACAAAATTTTCCACTGGGAAAATTTCAATGTGTCTTTAAGCTTTATTGTCGAAAATATTTTAAAAAAATTATAATCACAATATCGCATGGTCATAACAGAAGAAGCGGAAGAAGCTAATCTTCAATGAAAAACAAAAAAGATTGTATAAATTTCAGACACAGTTAAATAGTGTTATAACGAATGATAACTGGATCATTCGTTATCACACCATTCAGCTAGGATTTTAACACTAGGGTGGGTGTTCCTACTTTAGTCCTAAAATGACGAAAATTGTAAATAATTCATATAGTTAGTATAGGATAAAGATACTCCTATGCACACAATGAACATTTATTCTTTCTGAATCCTAGCACACCACTTTTTGCCAATAAAAGTCTTTCTGATAAAATTTTCATCGGTTTAAAAAATTCAGTGGTATATCAGACAGCTTAATAAGTGGGGCACGTTTTGAGAAATCAGAGTGAACAAGGAAAAACCAAGTTTATTTCCAAATAAACTCCAAATAAATAAATTTACATTCCAAGCCAAACATTAAAGGTAAATTACTTTCACTGTGAAGAATATGAACCATGCTACCTATTTTCCCTAAAATAAACGAGAATCCATGAAAAACCCGTGAAATTTGTAAATGGTCTAAAATAAGAAGACTTTTGATTTTGATGTTCCATTTTTAGACCTGACGTCATCAAAACTTTGTTTCAATATCAAATAACCAACAAAGATGTGAATTTTTAATTTGGTCATAATGGCTTAAATCGTTGAAACTTTGCAACATCATGCAACTGTAGGCAACTCTGGCTAGGTATAAGAATTCCATAGTGTGTTTTTGAAACTGGCTTCGTTTAAACAGCGTATTTGTTTTCCGGTGAAAGTGTTTTCGTTATTAATGATTTATTATTATGTTATAATGACATTTGAAAAATGTTTCAGATGAATAAGCCTCTGACTGAAAAAAAGTTCTGAACACTGTTGAAATATGGGAAAAAACAAGAATAAATTCTGTTGGTTGGATCATTTTCCAATCGTTCTATAAAGTTCAAAGTTATGTCATGTTCAAGGTTATGTTCACAAAACTTGTATTTGAAAGAAGCTCCAGCTTTCCATGTAGCACCTTCAAGCAAACGTAAGGAATAAAATCCTCAGTAGGTGGAATATTATCACATAACTTCTCCCAACTAAGTTTTCACGGTATCAAGGAAACTAGATTTCCGATGTTTTTATTCTAAAGTTTCGATTGGTGCAAAAGAAATTAATAGTATGCATTTACTTCTAATTGTCGATTTTGAAGAACAAAATGGTAAAACCGTTTTATGATGATGCAAATTGGCAAAAATTAATATTTTTGCATAATACCCAAAATATGTGAAAATAATATTTTTTCATTAATTTTCCTTCATTATTCAACATTGCACGCTATTGAAATTTTTTCAAGAGAAAAAATTTAAATGAAGGGTTAAAGGACACCTTTCGATTGCTTTGATTTAAGTGTTATTTTAACAAATTTTGTAATCAGGAATTTTACTGAGGACTCGGTAGGCTGTGACCGTCGATGACAGACGAGTTTTACTTTTGAAGAAAGTTTTTCAAGACCTTCCTAGTTCGAATTCAAATAGTTAATGTTATGCTAGAGTAAATCTTAAATCAAAACCGAAGTTGTATCATGAAGATCTATTGGATATTTTGAGGATCTAGAAGAGAATTCCCCAAGTGAAAAGATGCTTCCTATTGGCTGAGCTGCGCTGTTAAGACGAAATTTGGAAGCTCACCGAAAAACGTCGATAACTTCGAAGTATAAACAATCGCGGTGATAAAACCAAAAATCCAATTTGGAAGCTAATGAAAAAAAATGTGGGTGATAAAGTATGGATCCGAGGTTTTTCATTCAAAAGTAATTGATAGCAAATACGAAGATCTCAAAATAATGTGGCACGATGAAGATAAAGAAAACCCCCTTGCTAAGTATTATTTTAATTTATATTTTCTCAATTCATTGTAACATTATTTTTACGGTAGAAGAAATTGACAAGTTTTTTCATCAACTGATAATCTTATTGATGGTTGACGTTTGTTTAAATACGCTGGTTTGCACTACGATTGTTGATCATATACCTTGGTGGGTTTAAAAACGACAAAAATTCTAACTAGATTTTCAATTCTAGTATCGGAATATCGATTGACATAATTTGAAATAATGATATTTTGTTTATTTATATTATTCGGGAATCTTTTTGATTTGTTCAGGTTTGTTTTGTGCAGTACTCGTTCATTAACAGAACATTTTGTTTTTAATGTTATTGGGAGCTGAGATAAAATCCAATTTTTTTTTCTATGATTGTTCAAATAACTTCAATATTTCAACTTATTTTTTCTAAATATTTTATTCATCGAATGCTCCCTTATGTCGGTCTTTCAACATCAATAAATCGATCGTTTTTTCTAAGATCGCAAAGTTATTGGACATCACAATTGCGTTTATAAATTTCAATACAATGTTCGTAGCTCTTAAGAATTAAGTATTCGCATTCAGTTTACTTCACCCCTTATTAGTTTGCTTTATTTAAAACATCAATTGTTTCGATGTAAATTGGGGATTTGGCAAAAATTATGGTTACATTTACGCCCCGTCGGTAATTGGATAATTTTGGTAGTTGGACACACCCTTTGGTCATAATATCGTTCGATTAACTAGCGAGTATATAGTTCAAGGAATCGGTGGATGATTATTGAACTGTCAAAAAGAAATCGATGTTTAGAGTTACAGAAATAAGAAGATGTCTTTTTTCCAATTCCAATAGCGATATTCAACGCTCAAAAATAATGAAAACTCGTTCATTTTATGTAAAACAATTTGAATTTACTTTGAATTTTACATTGCTCATAACCATTTTAATATTGAGTTCGATAACAAATCAGCAATGAAAAGCGCACAGTGTGACAATCTACCCTAGCACATATTCACTAAAGTTCTTTATGCATGTTTAGTTAAACGTTTTCAAGGTTTTATTTATTTTCAATAGGAATGGAAAAAGTTTGAACAAATTTTTTTTTTATCTGGGTGTTTGAATTAAAATGCTTTACCTTCTTGGAATACTTCAAGTTAGGGGTTTTCAAAAGAGTAATACCAGTAGGGTGATTAACTTTAAATATTTCCAGAATGTGTTTTGAGTCTATTCTAAAATAAAATAGGGTGGTCGCAGAAACTATCATCAAAAGTTATTACATGTTCAACAAGAAAAAAAACCACGGGGCGAAGAAACATTAAATTTCCAAAATATTTTAACTTAGGTTTTATACACAAGAAAGAAAATTGTAAGCTATTTGATAATTTACTTTTAGGTATCCGCCAACGATCTTAAACTTTAGGAAAAACGTAGCATCTGGTTGCTATAATATTATTTAAGAGTTTTGTTAGCAAATTTTACGAGATAGAAAGATTGATAAAAGGCAGATCCACACACTCGTCAAAAATGTTTCCAGAACTTATCCTTTTGCCCACAATCCCATACGATTTTTTTTGCTAGGATGCAGAGGTGACCTTGGTCTTAAAGCGCAAATCCATGTCTTTCATCCCTTTCTCTATTTTTCTCACTATCTATTGACTACTAAGACGTGGCAGGCGCCGTTAATAATGGTCAAAGAAAGAGCATGAGTTTTGTGTATTGAGAATGAGCTTCTAATCCCAAGAATCGTTCTTTTGACCCTTGTTCAAAATTGGTGGCCTCGGTCAATTACGGAGTAGCAACCATTGGCGATGTGGAACTTGTTCTACTGAGCCACGCCTGTGATCGTGGAATTTGAAATGCATTTGTTTCAAAACAGTGACAAACATATAATCATCTGTATTTAACTTCTATGCTTCAAAAAATAATGAACAAAATTTAAAATTTAAAACATTATCTTTGATTTGAAAACTGTTGATAAACCATTTTGGGTTCAATGAATAAAGTGGATGTGAGTAGTCAATCAAGCTAAGCTAAGCTAAATGTTTAATCAGAAATTTTCCATTAAAACTGTTTATGAATCGCGTAATTGTATCATGAATTTAGAAATGCAGTACTTGGTATTTCGTTATCCACGAAAATGTGTCTGTTTTTAAACTGACAAAAATCTAGTTTGGATAACATTCTATTTGATTTAAAATCTGTCAAAATATGAGCAAATAAATAATTTTATATTTAATGGATCTGGTAGAGTAGGCGTTAACATTTTGGAAGTGCACGCGTTTTTATCGCTCGATTGAAGATTGAATTTTAAAAGATTTTCGAAACTACCACCGAAATAGAGTCATTAAATACTCCGACTAGCTACGTTCGGAAAAGTGAAATAAGTGTTATAAAACTGGTTCTGGGTTTAGTTATCCAAATCATGTTGGAAACTATATTATTTTGTTGTTTGGATTCCTGCCCTTTCGTGTTTATTTATACATTACACAATTACACAAAATGATGAAAATGATAGTAATTGAATTTAATTCGTGAAGTATGATTTCTTCATCAATAACGTTGAAAAGTTGGTAATTTGTGGTTTCAGTGTTTCCAAAAGTGCGGTTGCGGAAACTAAATTGTATCGAATCATAGTTTTCAGTGCATGCATAAAATCAATCCAATTACCAGAAAAAAGCTAATATTAGATTTTTACGGCAAAAAAATGCAAAAACATAGTTTTGGATGATATTCCAAAAAGGATTGAATAGTAAGCAGGATGAGGAGGAGAAATTTGTTCTTCCTAAACGTTTTACGCCACCAATTTATTGTTCTGCTTGTTATGAACTGCGATTCGAAACTCGAAAGTTTGTATTTTGGCTTGCAACGATTTAAATGTGGTATGCAACGTGTTGTGGTTAGCCAGCAGATGGAAAGCCTACAGTAGAAGAATTTTGAGATGGACCAAGTATAAATTAATTATTAGCTCAAATAGTTGGACCGTTTTAAACTTCACGAAGTCTACTATGGGATAAAGATAAATATCCTTTCATTTTATAAATTCCAGTTTCCTTTTCAAATGGTACGAGGTAAGATGTTGAAAATTATTTAAAATTTATTCTTATACTCAAATGCATTTGTAATCATAAGTAGGTTACTTCGTTTTCAAGATTCTTTGTTTATTTCGAACAGTTAGAAGGGAGTAAGATGAGACAAACCTGTCCCAAACCAGTGGTAACGGACTCCATGCCATCCATGGTGGTGCTGCAATTATTGTTCATGAGTTAAGCATAACCAATATTTGAATGTGCGATTAAGACTTCCCGTACCGACTCGGGTCGAAAGACCTACCAGCAACTAGTGGGTTTAACTACATACATACAGGCATTCGCAGGCCATTCGAATTTGGCAACGCGCTCAAGAATTTTGTGTTGCCAAAATTGGACCAAAATCGGACGTTTTTTTCAATTAACTTTTTTCTTACCTCTTGATAAAAATTAACCATAGTTATTATTATTTACTGAATTTTTCGTAATTTTTTGATAACTTATAGTCATTTTTGCTATTTTTTATCATGTTTAAGACCCATTAAGAACTTGTTTTGTTATGTTAAGAGTGTTTGTTTTTTTTTTTTTGAATTTGTAATTCAAAATTTGGTCATTTTCCATCTTTTTTTAGATATTTTTAGTTTTTTAGTTTTATGAAATTTTTATGATTTTCATAATTTTTGGGTGCTTTATTTTTTTTTTTTGATTTTTTGTTATTATTGTTATATTTTATCAACATTCAAGAACGTAAAAACGTATTCATGGTGTTTTTCTAAATTAAATTGGTTCTGTGAGGGTGAAAACTATAGGTATGGTAATGTCGTTCCAAAAAACTATTCGATTTTAGCACATGTGCAAAATCGGATGTTGCCAAAATTGAATGTTGCCAAAAAAGAACTTCTGCCAAAAACGAAAATTCAAATGTATAATTTCATATTTGATGAAGCTATTTGTGCGCTTGATTCTGTAATCTAGTCTCTCTTAAATCTTATCACAATCAAAAAGATAGAATAAAAAATTGAAATTCTCAAAAATCCAAAAAATATCCATTCAAATGACACTGAAAGTTTTCAAGTAATCCAAAGCAAAGTTAATTTTATTTTTAGCATACCACATTAGACTGAGTCGATTTGGGGTCATTTTTGATTTTTTCAAACCCTGGGATCTAAAAAGCTTCGTCTTGGTCCAAAACTCATCCATAATTTTTTGCAGAATTTTTAAGTAACGTTTACATGAGTAAATTTGAACTTTTAGGTTTGTATGGGAAAATTGAATATTTTGTACTGAAAAATCAACATCATTTTTGTTTCTTCTGTGGAACCGAGCCAACTGACAGTTTTTGTGCCAATTTATAAAATTCCGAAGGGGAATTTTCCGCTGAACAACTTCGTAGAAGACCGTAACTTGGTATCTTATTATGCAAAAAAGTTATTAGATGTTTAACAGAGGTATGTCTTTTCGTATTGATAAACAATAAATTCAATTGACATCCCTGCTGAGTACCTGGCGAGGTATTGCATGGCTACTTTTCATGCTATACTTCGCGAGACTCCAGGAGTGATGTCAATTGAATTTATTATTTATCAATGCGAAAAGACATACCTCTGTTAAACAGCTAATAACTTTTTTGCATAATAAGATACGAAGTTATGATATTCTACAAAGTTGTTCAGCGGAAATTTTCCCTTCGGAATTTTATAAATTGGCACAAAAACTGTCTGCTGGCTCGGTTCCACAGAAGAAACAAAAATGATGTTGATTTTTCAGTACAAGATATTCAATTTTCCCATTCAATCTTATAAGTTCAAATTTACTCATGTAAACGTTACTTAAAAATTCTGCAAAAAATCATGCATGAGTTTTGGACCAAGACAAAGCCCCAGGGTTTGAGAAATTCAAAAATGACCCCAAATCGACTCAGTCTAATACCACATGGCATCAGTGATGAGGCCAAAGACTTGGCCAGTTTCAAGGTTATGGTTGAGGCCAATCAGTCACTTATTAGGCTATACTCGGTCGAAAGTGTCTACAAGTCATAGTTCATAGCATAAAAGCAAACCAATTCCTTAAGTCTTATTACCTGGCAGTTATTGGATGAATATCAGTTACTGCATGAATACTATAGCTAAGCAATGATTACAATAATTTCAACAGAAAAATAGGTAACATTAAAAAAAACCTTCACTCACAATTGCTTAGAAAGAAGGCCATTTTGACGTGCACATCATCTTCCAACGATTGACATATTGGAATAAATTTTTAAACTGTGATTTTTCCATAAGAGAAACATTTGGAAAATGATGAAAAAAATTTGTATAATGATTAAAGAGAGTTATCTATTTCGATTAACCACTGAGGATGCTAGAAAGTAGCTAGTGAAATACTATTATTTGGGTTTTTGAAATACGGTGGCTGAGTTCAAAGGAACTCATCGACTATTTTTGAAATCATCTGTAAGTCGTTGTTTGTTAAATTTTCAATCCAAGCTCAACTAAGTAAAAAAAAAAAATTTTCTAAATGTTGCGAGCAAACAGCACAATTGATTTGCTTCATCTGCACCTTTTTTTAAAACATTTGTTTCATGTGAAAGACGTCAGTAACAAAATATCGCAGAGAAATCAAGACGTATGTATGCTTTTGGAGGCACTGATACCAATAAAGCACTAATTTTTTCATTTTCATTTTTTCATGGATAGCCTTATCCTTTTCTGATGCCCACCTTATCACTAATTAGTTTTAGAAAAATTTCTCGTTTTTTTTAATATTTAACATTCTCGTCTTACTCAAATTCATAACATGCTATTGTCAACAACTTGGTATGTTTGAAACGTTTTCAATATATTGAAACGTTTTTTTGGTGAAGTGGAAATGTTTGTTTTGGGGTGTAGTAGCAAAATCTACTAGTTTTCAATCTGAAAACATCGAAATGTTCCGAATTCTTTCTTGAAGAAAGATTTTAAATCGAAACATATTTAATACAATATGTCAACGAGAAAAAAAACTCTTTCATAAAAGTCACGATTTGTCATTAAAAGGAAAAATAAGATGTCAATTTAACGATACAAGCCATCTTCTCATGTCGTCCGTGACCATAAATCACATGTTACATTGAAACAAGTGGCACTCAAAGAAACGCGTTAATATAAAAATCCTCAATTTCAGTTTTATTATACTCCATTCAAAGACTAGGGCATTATATCAGCCCCGAAAGCTATTTTATTTTTTTAATAAAAATAAACATTTTTCTTCGTGTGTCACAAATTTTACGCACCCTCGTACACAGTTTTATTGCTCCCGGATTTAATGATCTGAGCATCTCCGAAATTTGCCACGGCCTGTAACTCGATCACTTGAGAAAGAAAACCCCAAAACATATGTGGGCAGCTTTGGTAGGCCCAAAACCTCATCTTGAACTGACTTTGGGTCTGCCTGAATGGCGAGATTTGATTGCGTGTGGCCTTCCGCTCCGTGGGGCCCATTCAACCCGGGGGTGTTTTCGAGGATGTTTAATCGACATAAATTATGTAGATGATGCCTGTTTTGTCTCCTTCGAGAGAATAAAGGTAACCTTTCTCCGATTTGGCCTATGATTCCGGTCGCACATTTGTCACCTACTAATTTGTCAAATCCGGTTGGGGAGCTGCGTTTGTCAAAAAAAAAACCCCTAGCCAAAGCTAGCGATTTAATCAACCTCCTCCGATGATGGCTCCCCGCTGACCTGTTGATACCATCAAATAGTCAATACAATATGCAATTTCACTGCTTGAGAGCCACTTCTGGGAAGATCCACGAGATTTGGATTCGTCAGCGCTGCGTTGAAGACTCCTAGGGAGCGGCAAATCTACAGCAGCAGTCAGCCGCCGCCGGCCGGAGGAACCCAATTTGGTCATCTATAATTACTGAATCAATAAATAACGCACTTTTGGATCAACCGTTCTGCTTTCGGTGCGTTCAGCCAAAAAGTGAAGGGGAAGATCCCTTCGGCTTTTTGGATGCTGCAGTTCCGGTCCCGTTGCTCAAAACGGGATGGGTATTCTCCATCGTAAATTGTTCCGTAACGAGAAGGCCAGGGGGATGCGAAAACAAAACAACAAAAGCAGATCGATCGAATTTTTCGATCTTAATAGTCACAACTATCAACTAGTAATTTACCGCAATTTATGGTTATTAAAAATGGATCCGACGCATCCCGCTTCGAGCATTCGAAACGATCGAGAGTGGCAGGGTTGCCTTCCCGTTTTTATATCGAAATTATTAAACTCTTGTATCAATTTCAAAATAAATCCGTAGGTTTTGAGTAACGATACCGAAAAATGGTAACACTGATCCTCCGAAATGTTAGTTATGTGATAAATGGATTTTTATTTAACGTAAAGGGAATTTTCCCACCCATTTTTCTGTTCTTCAATGTTTTCGAACACATGCTAAAAACCAGTCAAGACGAAAGTGGTGAAATAATTTCGATGGCCCTGCCAAACTCATCCGGCTAAAGTAAAGAATCAATTTGGTCTCATTTTAGTTGGGTATGATTATGGTAGTTACCGCACGGTGTCTGGACTTGGAAAGACTTGGAAAAAGTGTCCAACCAATCGATTATGCTGTTTAAAAATGAATTTTTACCTCATAACCGAACGTTTTGCTCGAATAAGAGAGAAAGTGTAATCATGACAAAAAATGTCGGGCATAAAGGGGGGGGGGCAAGTTTTTGTTCAACACTTTATCACCGATCATTAGGGAAGCATCATTTTAAAAGTGGCCAAAATTACTTTGACACGGTGACGTGCTTACCTCAAGTGAATGAGCTCAAAATGATGTCTGCGTTGATAGTGCTTCTGTGCTGTTCTGCAGATAAAAAAGGTTATTAACTGGAAAAATTTACTAAATATGGGACAATAATTTGACAATTTTTAAGGAGAGCTGGAGAGGTTCAATCGAAGGACGTTTGTGAAAAGATCAAATGCAAGTCTTGAATTTTAAGCAAACGATTGTCTTGGTGAAATACCAAAAGTAAGAAGCTAAACGTCGCACATAAGAATATTTTCAAATTTTTTAAGATCATGACCATAAAAATGTAAAAAAGTGGTGTAAAAACATTCTTTTCAATCAATGAACCGTTAAAATTGTTTAAGTAATTTAGCATATTTATGCACTTTTAGATTGTCAAAATACCGCTCGAACGCATTGTAAAATCCTCTCGGACCAGATGACAGTGCGGTTGAGAAATGGTCCCCCACCATCTGAAATGCGTGGGCGGCTAAAGGTGGGATGGTCTATCTGTAAGATATCCTTCCCCCAGTAACCGGACATGTTCTTCATGTGCACGGAGTTCGGCCATAAGTCGTTCGACTGCAGAACTGCGGGACAGAAGCGGAAATTCGGCTATCTGCAAGAAACCTGCTAAATGCCCTGTCTGCGCTGGAGACCACGCTGTTGGCAACCCTAGGTGCCCCGCCTACACAAAGGCGCAGGCGGTACCACCCCGGGCGCCAAGAGCATAGAGGTCGTCCAACTTAACCACAACCACTGCTACACAGCACACCAGCTATTGCGGCAGATGACAGTTGAGGAAAAGTTGGACATCGCGCTAGTGGCAGACCCATATCGTAGAGCTGCGAATGGCATTAATTGGGTGACCATACAAGAGATAGTGGCGACTGAAAACGAAGGCATGGTGATAGCCAAAGTTAACGGGATCGACATCTGTAGTTGCTATGCTCCCCCAAGATGGTCCTTGGAGAGGTTTTGCACTATGGTTGACTAGATTGTAGAGGCTTAAGGGGAGAAGTCCCATCGTTATAGCTGGCGACTTTAACGCATGTGCCGATGAATGGGGTCTCACAAACACAAGAGGCCAAATTCTTTTAGAAGCTCTGGCAAGGCTGAATGTGAACCTGGCGGCGAACGTGGGTAACTCCAGAACCTACCACAGGAACGGAAGCGAGTCAACCATAGACTTGGAGTAGCTCGGGGTTGGTGTACGATTAGATGGAGAGAGACACCTGGACAATCTGTCCACGGAAGAACTGACGAGGGTTCTAGCTCACGCTTGCAATGCTGCGATGACAAAAAGGGCCAAACGCAAAGACACTAGTGACTAGGCCACTCGTCTACTGGTGGGCAAAGGAAATCGCGGGTCTCCGTGCCGACGCAAGGCGCAGGAAGCAAAACGCAAAGACCCATGAAGGGAGAGTGGAATCGGCCCTCCACAGGATCATCAACGCAAGCAAAAGGGCACGTTTCAAACAGCTATGCCGTGACGCCAATGACTGTCCAAGGGGTGATGCCTAACGTATAATCATGGGCAAAACTAAAAGTGGGGGTGCGCCACCTGAAACGTGCCCACAAAAATTGAGTGTCATCCCGTACAAGTCCCGTACGAATGGGACACCAGCGCCGAAATGCGGATAACGGTGGAAGAACTTCGCGAGATCGCCAAGTGTTGCCAATCGAGGAAGGCCCCCGGACCGGACGGCATTCCGAACGTCGCAGTGAAGGCCGCGATCAGGGAGTTCCCCGATATGTTCCGGACATCGTTACAACGATACGTGACGGAACGGGTGTCCCCTGACACGTGGAAACGGCAGAAACTCGTCCTTCTGCCAAAACCGGGTAAGCGTCCAGGAGACCCATCGGCGTATCGGCCGGTCTGTCTACTGGATACAGCGGGTAAGGTCCTGGAGAAGGTGATTCAGAACCGACTTCAGAGATACACTGAAAGCGAGGGCGGACTCTCGGGGAAACAGTTTGGTTTCCGTCGAGGTCGCAGCACTGTAGATGCCATCCGCTCGGTCATCGAGGTAGCGGACAGAGCCAGGCTGACCAAGAGGAGAGGGATCCGCTTTTGCGCGGTGGTCACTCTGGATGTGAAGAACGCCTTCAACAGTGTCAGTTGGACAGCGATTGCGTCGTCGCTCATCCAAATGAGGATCCCGGCATATCTGTATAGGCTTGTGGAAAGTTACTTCCACAATCGCCAACTGAAGTATATGACCGGTGAGGGTTTATAGACACAAGAGGTTTCGGCGGGTGTTCCACAGGGGTCAATACTCGGCCCAGTTCTGTGGAACATCACATACGACGAGCTCCTACGAATGAGCCTCCCATCGGGAGCTGAATGTAGTCCTCTTGGCGAGAGGCTCCTCAACAGCGGAGGTACAGCTACTTGCACAGCCAGCTGGGAAGCTGGTTGCACTCTAAGTGCCTGCGTTTAGCCCACCACAAAACCGAAATGGTTCTGATCACCAATCTGATGCTCAACGTGGCGCTAGAAAGTGTTATTCGACGAGCGTTGGGCGAAATGCGGGGTACGATTTTCAACAGATCCAGACAACTTATCTGCTTTGCCGATGACATTGATATAGTCGGCAGATCATCTGCGGCGGTGGAAGACATCTACCGTAAACTGAAACGCGAAGCAGGAAAGATTGGGTTTTTGATTAATATGTCCAAGACGAAGTACATGCTGGCCTACGGATCCGAGACCGACCGAACCCGCTTGTCCAGTAGTAACAAGGTCACGATCGACGGCGACGAGCTGGAGATAGTCGAAGACTTTATCTATCTCGGCTCACTGGTGACCGCAGACAATGACACCAGCCGTGAGATCTGGAGGCGAATTATCAGAGGAAGTCGTGCCTACTACGGACTCCACAAGCAACTGCGGTCGAGAAGACTTAGCCCTCGCACGAAGTGTAACCTGTATATGACGCTCATTAGACCGGTTGTTCTCTACGGGCACGAGACATGGATATTGCTCGAGGAGGACCTGCGTACACGCGTAGTATTCTAGCGACGAGTGTTAAGAACCATCTTTGGCGGCGTACAGGAGAACGGAGTGTGGAGCCGAAGGATGAGCCACGAGCTCGCGCGACTCTACGGCGAACCCAGTATCCAGAAGGTGGTGAAGGCTGGCCGGAAACGCTGGGCGGGACATGTTGCGAGAATGCCGGGTGACTGTCCTGCAAAACAGGTGTTCGCTACGAATCCGGTAGGAACACGACGAGCGGGGGCGCAACGAGCGAGGTGGTTAGACCAAGTGGAGCGTGATCTGGCGAACGTGGGGTGCCCGAGAAATTGGAGAACGGTTGCCATGGACCGAGTGAATTATAGGAATTATGTTCGTCAAGTTATGTCGTGAGACGATATACTATGTAAATAAATAAACACCAACCTGATCTCACCCCAAACAGGTACCATTTTAGTTGGACCGTGCGCCATCGTGTTCAAACGCGCAATTAAGTACCTAGGGATGACGATAGACGACCGATTCAGCTTTACAAGTCATGTCGACTACGTGTGTAAGAGAACGGCAATGGCCACGGCCGCACTCACACGGATGATGTCGAACTCCTCGGTAATCCGCAGTAGTAAAAGGAGAATACTAGCAATCATGACTACGTCAATCTTGCGAAACGGAACAGCGGCCTGGAGTCCAACTGGCAGCAGCTGTGAGACAGCTCAGCGATAGGAAGGTGGACCCATCATCTGATCCCGCACATCGGGAGCTGGATTGGAAGAAGACACGGTGAAATGGACTTCCATATGAAGCAATTCCTAACTGGTCATGGATGTTCCATAAAGTACCACTACCGGCTTGTACATGTGGCTTCGCCATATTGCCATATTGTGATGACGTAGAGGAAGCATCCGAACGTGTGGTGTCTGTCCGAGGTTTGCGGCGATACGTACCAACATATTCACCGCCTGCGGGTTCGACATGATAGCAGACAACGTGGTGCAGAGAATGTTCCAATTCTTGGTATGCGGTCAGCGATGGGTTCATCCGGATCATGATTACCCTACAGAGAAGCTGGAATCATCGGCAGTCCGCGAACGGTGTAGGATGACTCCATCGATGGGGATCATCTGAGTAGTGTGAGTAGTAATAATCGGTGGGAGAGGGTTATTACACGATCGGGGAATACCCACGGGTAGAGTGGCTCTAGAAGCCGGGTGAGCCAATCGAGTCGGAGTAAGATGACGACTTCGTCGGGAATCATCCGAGTCTTTGTGTTAAGTACCGCGCGTGTACTGTGACAGGCCCGAGTGTAGGATCTCATCTGCTCTCGACCGGTACACGACGGGCACAAAGGTGGCAAACCTCGAATAATGGAGATAAGTGGTCGATCTCGAGTAGTTAGAGAAAGATCAGGCTTCGAATCTTCAGAAGGAGAAGATTGCGTGGTCAACCTCGAGTTTTTATGAAAAGAGGTCGAATCTCGAGTCGTAAGCGAAGATATCAGGCCTTTGATCAACAAGAAGAGGGGTATCAGTGGTCACCTTGAGTCACTACGAGAAGGGATCAGATCTCGAGTCGCAAGAGGAGAGATCGGACCTCGAATCGTGCGGTCAACCTTGAGTCGATGCGATGAGGGGCCGAATCTCGAGTCGTTAGAGGAGAGATACGGTCTCGAGTCGCGAAGAGGAGAGGTTTGTGTGGGAATCTCGAGTCATTGCTAGGAGATGTCGGTTCTCAAGTCGTTAGAGGAGAGTTCAGGCGTCGAGTTGTAAGGATGAGAGGTTTTGCTGAAAGTGGTCTCGGCA
>NC_073692.1:25306173-25354273 GCF_029784155.1 Uranotaenia lowii
CCTCGGGAATTGGAATGGAAACTTTTCGGTGTGCTCGATGGGTAGCAATAAACATAAAACTGGCCTGTCCACGTGCTGCCTGTTAGGCTTCGACAAGATGAATGAACCTTGACTAAGGACTGACTGTTAATAGTGGCTGAGCCGCCTGTTTATTTTATCCGTTATAAATGCCTTTTGTGATTCGAGAGCTCAAAAATTTCAATTGGGATTATCCAAATGTGATTGCACGAGTTTTTCTCTTTCATCAACGACGATTTCTTGGCTCCATAAATTTGGAAACAACTCAATGCCGATACGAGATACGACAGCCTTTCAGAGTGGGTCGATACGAAAGACCAAAAACAATCTTTCCCAATTAACTATAGGTGGGAAAAGTTAAAGTGTGAACATACTTACTAGCACAATAACATGCAATTTATGGGCCAATTTGCACATACTCGTGTGAAAAATAAAAAGACCTCAATGCAATGGAAAGTGACGAACCTCTTCCACCGATTTGTTCCACATAACAATCAGAAACAAGAAGCTGCAGCAACAACAGAAGAAGAAGTAGGCAATTCAGAGCAACCAAATGCCACACGCAAGATATCTGTATCAGCAGAAGCAAACTGAACGAGATGCTGCTTGACCAATATTTCCCTTAAATCAAAGCGTGGGTGGGTGGAATTTTACACATCCACATGTTTTCGCACGCGTAATGAAGCTGAAGCTGCAATCGAAAGAAGTAAGTGGTCGAAACAATGAAACACAGTACCCCCGTTTTCAATTTTTCTCCAATTTGGAAGTGTGAACGATAAAACGGATTTCGACTTCTTGCAGGTAATTTATAGAAATGAAACATGCAAACAAGCCATTCCGAGCTGGTGAATTTAAATGAAGAGAAAATATAAACTTTTCATTCAACAAACGCAAATTCAAATACAAGATTTGTGGAATGACAACAATGACAAAAATGACAAAAATGACAAAAATGACAAAAATGACAAAAAGGACAAAAATGACAAAAATGACAAAAATGACAAAAATGACAAAAATGACAAAAATGACAAAAATGACAAAAATGACAAAAATGACAAAAATGACAAAAATGACAAAAATGACAAAAATGACAAAAATGACAAAAATGACAAAAATGACAAAAATGACAAAAATGACAAAAATGACAAAAATGACAAAAATGACAAAAATGACAAAAATGACAAAAATGACAAAAATGACAAAAATGACAAAAATGACAAAAATGACAAAAATGACAAAAATGACAAAAATGACAAAAATGACAAAAATGACAAAAATGACAAAAATGACAAAAATGACAAAAATGACAAAAATGACAAAAATGACAAAAATGACAAAAATGACAAAAATGACAAAAATGACAAAAATGACAAAAATGACAAAAATGACAAAAATGACAAAAATGACAAAAATGACAAAAATGACAAAAATGACAAAAATGACAAAAATGACAAAAATGACAAAAATGACAAAAATGACAAAAATGACAAAAATGACAAAAATGACAAAAATGACAGAAATGACAAAATGCAAAAATGACAAAAATGACAAAAATGACAAAAATGACAAAAATGACAAAAATGACAAAAATGACAAAAATGACAAAAATGACAAAAATGACAAAAATGACAAAAATGACAAAAATGACAAAAATGACAAAAATGACAAAAATGACAAAAATGACAAAAATGACAAAAATGACAAAAATGACAAAAATGACAAAAATGACAAAAATGACAAAAATGACATAAATGACAAAAATGACAAAAATGACAAAAATGACAAAAATGACAAAAATGATAAAAATGACAAAAATGACAAAAATGACAAAAATGACAAAAATGACTAAAATGACAAAAATGACAAAAATGACAAAAATGACAAAAATGACAAAAATGACAAAAATGACAAAAATGACAAAAATGACAAAAATGACAAAAATGACAAAAATGACAAAAATGACAAAAATGACAAAAATGACAAAAATGACAAAAATGACAAAAATGACAAAAATGACAAAAATGACAAAAATGACAAAAATGACAAAAATGACAAAAATGACAAAAATGACAAAAATGACAAAAATGACAAAAATGACAAAAATGACAAAAATGACAAAAATGACAAAAATGACAAAAATGACAAAAATGACAAAAATGACAAAAATGACAAAAATGACATAAATGACAAAAATGACAAAAATGACAAAAATGACAAAAATGACAAAAATGACAAAAATGACAAAAATGACAAAAATGACAAAAATGACAAAAATGACAGAAATGACAAAATGCAAAATTGACAAAAATGACAAAAATGACAAAAATGACAAAAATGACAAAAATGACAAAAATGACAAAAATGACAAAAATGACAAAAATGACAAAAATGACAAAAATGACAAAAATGACAAAAATGACAAAAATGACAAAAATGACAAAAATGACAAAAATGACAAAAATGACAAAAATGACAAAAATGACAAAAATGACAAAAATGACAAAAATGACAAAAATGACAAAAATGACAAAAATGACAAAAATGACAAAAATGACAAAAATGACAAAAATGACAAAAATGACAAAAATGACAAAAATGACAAAAATGACAAAAAATGACAAAAATGACATAAATGACATAAATGACAAAAATGACAAAAAGACAAAAATAACAAAAATGACAAAAATGACAAAAACGACAAAAACGACAAAAATGACAAAAATGACAAAGATGACAAAAATGACAAAAATGACAAAAATGACAAAAATGACAAAAATGACAAAGATGACAAAAATGACAAAAATGACAAAAATGACAAAAATGACAAAAATGACAAAAATGACAAAAATGACAAAAATGACAAAAATGACAAAAATGACAAAAATGACAAAAATGACAAAAATGACAAAAATGACAAAAATGACAAAAATGACAAAAAATGACAAAAATGACATAAATGACATAAATGACAAAAATGACAAAAAGACAAAAATAACAAAAATGACAAAAATGACAAAAACGACAAAAACGACAAAAATGACAAAAATGACAAAAATGACAAAAATGACAAAAATGACAAAAATGACAAAAATGACAAAAATGACAAAAATGACAAAAATGACAAAAATGACAAAAATGACAAAAATGACAAAAACGTCAAAATTGACAAAAATGACAAAAATGACAAAAATGACAAAAATGACAAAAATGACAAAAATGACAAAAATGACAAAAATGACAAAAATGACAAAAATGACAAAAATGACAAAAATGACAAAAATGACAAAAATGACAAAAATGACAAAAATGACAAAAATGACAAAAATGACAAAAATGACAAAAATGACAAAAATGACAAAAATGACAAAAATGACAAAAATGACAAAAATGACAAAAATGACAAAAATGACAAAAATGACAAAAATGACAAAAATGACAAAAATGACAAAAATGACAAAAATGACAAAAATGACAAAAACGACAAAAACGACAAAAATGACAAAAATGACAAAAATGACAAAAATGACAAAAATGATAAAAATGACAAAAATGACAAAAATGACAAAAATGACAAAAATGACAAAAATGACAAAAATGACAAAAATGACAAAAATGACAAAAATGACAAAAATGACAAAAATGACAAAAATGACAAAAATGACAAAAATGACAAAAATGACAAAAATGACAAAAATGACAAAAATGACAAAAATGACAAAAATGACAAAAATGACAAAAATGACAAAAATGACAAAAATGACAAAAATGACAAAAATGACAAAAATGACAAAAATGACAAAAATGACAAAAATGACAAAAATGACAAAAATGACAAAAATGACAAAAATGACAAAAATGACAAAAATGACAAAAATGACAAAAATGACAAAAATGACAAAAATGACAAAAATGACATAAATGACATAAATGACAAAAATGACAAAAAGACAAAAATAACAAAAATGACAAAAATGACAAAAACGACAAAAACGACAAAAATGACAAAAATGACAAAAATGACAAAAATGACAAAAATGACAAAAATGACAAAAATGACAAAAATGACAAAAATGACAAAAATGACAAAAATGACAAAAATGACAAAAATGACAAAAATGACAAAAATGACAAAAATGACAAAAATGACAAAAATGACAAAAATGACAAAAATGACAAAAATGACAAAAATGACAAAAATGACAAAAATGACAAAAACGTAAAAAATGACAAAAATGACAAAAATGACAAAAATGACAAAAATGACAAAAATGACAAAAAAGACAAAAATGACAAAAATGACAAAAATGACAAAAATGACAAAAATGACAAAAATGACAAAAATGACAAAAATGACAAAAATGACAAAAATGACAAAAATGACAAAAATGACAAAAATGACAAAAATGACAAAAATGACAAAAATGACAAAAATGACAAAAATGACAAAAATGACAAAAATGACAAAAATGACAAAAATGACAAAAATGACAAAAATGACAAAAATGACAAAAATGACAAAAATGACAAAAATGACAAAAATGACAAAAATGACAAAAATGACAAAAATGACAAAAATGACAAAAACGACAAAAATGACAAAAATGACAAAAATGACAAAAATGACAAAAATGACAAAAATGACAAAAATGATAAAAATGACAAAAATGACAAAAATGACAAAAATGACAAAAATGACAAAAATGATAAAAATGACAAAAATGACAAAAATGACAAAAATGACAAAAATGACAAAAATGACAAAAATGACAAAAATGACAAAAATGACAAAAATGACAAAAATGACAAAAATGACAAAAATGACAAAAATGACAAAAATGACAAAAATGACAAAAATGACAAAAATGACAAAAATGACAAAAATGACAAAAATGACAAAAATGACAAAAATGACAAAAATGACAAAAATGACAAAAATGACAAAAATGACAAAAATGACAAAAATGACAAAAATGACAAAAATGACAAAAATGACAAAAATGACAAAAATGACAAAGATGACAAAAATGACAAAAATGACAAAAATGACAAAAATGACAAAAATGACAAAAATGACAAAAATGACAAAAATGACAAAAATGACAAAAATGACAAAAATGACAAAAATGACAAAAATGACAAAAATGACAAAAATGACAAAAATGACAAAAAATGACAAAAATGACATAAATGACATAAATGACAAAAATGACAAAAAGACAAAAATAACAAAAATGACAAAAATGACAAAAACGACAAAAACGACAAAAATGACAAAAATGACAAAAATGACAAAAATGACAAAAATGACAAAAATGACAAAAATGACAAAAATGACAAAAATGACAAAAATGACAAAAATGACAAAAATGACAAAAATGACAAAAACGTCAAAATTGACAAAAATGACAAAAATGACAAAAATGACAAAAATGACAAAAATGACAAAAATGACAAAAATGACAAAAATGACAAAAATGACAAAAATGACAAAAATGACAAAAATGACAAAAATGACAAAAATGACAAAAATGACAAAAATGACAAAAATGACAAAAATGACAAAAATGACAAAAATGACAAAAATGACAAAAATGACAAAAATGACAAAAATGACAAAAATGACAAAAATGACAAAAATGACAAAAATGACAAAAATGACAAAAATGACAAAAATGACAAAAATGACAAAAATGACAAAAATGACAAAAACGACAAAAACGACAAAAATGACAAAAATGACAAAAATGACAAAAATGACAAAAATGATAAAAATGACAAAAATGACAAAAATGACAAAAATGACAAAAATGACAAAAATGACAAAAATGACAAAAATGACAAAAATGACAAAAATGACAAAAATGACAAAAATGACAAAAATGACAAAAATGACAAAAATGACAAAAATGACAAAAATGACAAAAATGACAAAAATGACAAAAATGACAAAAATGACAAAAATGACAAAAATGACAAAAATGACAAAAATGACAAAAATGACAAAAATGACAAAAATGACAAAAATGACAAAAATGACAAAAATGACAAAAATGACAAAAATGACAAAAATGACAAAAATGACAAAAATGACAAAAATGACAAAAATGACAAAAATGACAAAAATGACAAAAATGACAAAAATGACATAAATGACATAAATGACAAAAATGACAAAAAGACAAAAATAACAAAAATGACAAAAATGACAAAAACGACAAAAACGACAAAAATGACAAAAATGACAAAAATGACAAAAATGACAAAAATGACAAAAATGACAAAAATGACAAAAATGACAAAAATGACAAAAATGACAAAAATGACAAAAATGACAAAAATGACAAAAATGACAAAAATGACAAAAATGACAAAAATGACAAAAATGACAAAAATGACAAAAATGACAAAAATGACAAAAATGACAAAAATGACAAAAATGACAAAAACGTAAAAAATGACAAAAATGACAAAAATGACAAAAATGACAAAAATGACAAAAATGACAAAAAAGACAAAAATGACAAAAATGACAAAAATGACAAAAATGACAAAAATGACAAAAATGACAAAAATGACAAAAATGACAAAAATGACAAAAATGACAAAAATGACAAAAATGACAAAAATGACAAAAATGACAAAAATGACAAAAATGACAAAAATGACAAAAATGACAAAAATGACAAAAATGACAAAAATGACAAAAATGACAAAAATGACAAAAATGACAAAAATGACAAAAATGACAAAAATGACAAAAATGACAAAAATGACAAAAATGACAAAAATGACAAAAATGACAAAAACGACAAAAATGACAAAAATGACAAAAATGACAAAAATGACAAAAATGACAAAAATGACAAAAATGATAAAAATGACAAAAATGACAAAAATGACAAAAATGACAAAAATGACAAAAATGACAAAAATGACAAAAATGACAAAAATGACAAAAATGACAAAAATGACAAAAATGACAAAAATGACAAAAATGACAAAAATGACAAAAATGACAAAAATGACAAAAATGACAAAAATGACAAAAATGACAAAAATGACAAAAATGACAAAAATGACAAAAATGACAAAAATGACAAAAATGACAAAAATGACAAAAATGACAAAAATGACAAAAATGACAAAAATGACAAAAATGACAAAAATGACAAAAATGACAAAAATGACAAAAATGACAAAAATGACAAAAATGACAAAAATGACAAAAATGACAAAAATGACAAAAATGACAAAAATGACAAAAATGACAAAAATGACAAAAATGACAAAAATGACAAAAATGACAAAAATGACAAAAATGACAAAAAATGACAAAAATGACATAAATGACATAAATGACAAAAATGACAAAAAGACAAAAATAACAAAAATGACAAAAATGACAAAAACGACAAAAACGACAAAAATGACAAAAATGACAAAGAAGACAAAAATGACAAAAATGACAAAAATGACAAAAATGACAAAAATGACAAAGATGACAAAAATGACAAAAATGACAAAAATGACAAAAATGACAAAAATGACAAAAATGACAAAAAATGACAAAAATTACAAAAATGACAAAAATGACAAAAATGACAAAAAATGACAAAAATGACATAAATGACATAAATGACAAAAATGACAAAAAGACAAAAATAACAAAAATGACAAAAATGACAAAAACGACAAAAACGACAAAAATGACAAAAATGACAAAAATGACAAAAATGACAAAAATGACAAAAATGACAAAAATGACAAAAATGACAAAAATGACAAAAATGACAAAAATGACAAAAATGACAAAAATGACAAAAATGACAAAAATGACAAAAATGACAAAAATGACAAAAATGACAAAAATGACAAAAATGACAAAAATGACAAAAATGACAAAAACGTCAAAATTGACAAAAATGACAAAAATGACAAAAATGACAAAAATGACAAAAATGACAAAAATGACAAAAATGACAAAAATGACAAAAATGACAAAAATGACAAAAATGACAAAAATGACAAAAATGACAAAAATGACAAAAATGACAAAAATGACAAAAATGACAAAAATGACAAAAATGACAAAAATGACAAAAATGACAAAAATGACAAAAATGACAAAAATGACAAAAATGACAAAAATGACAAAAATGACAAAAATGACAAAAATGACAAAAATGACAAAAATGACAAAAATGACAAAAATGACAAAAATGACAAAAACGACAAAAATGACAAAAATGACAAAAATGACAAAAATGACAAAAATGACAAAAATGACAAAAATGACAAAAATGACAAAAATGACAAAAATGACAAAAATGACAAAAATGACAAAAATGACAAAAATGACAAAAATGACAAAAATGACAAAAATGACAAAAATGACAAAAATGACAAAAATGACAAAAATGACAAAAATGACAAAAATGACAAAAATGACAAAAATGACAAAAATGACAAAAATGACAAAAATGACAAAAATGACAAAAATGACAAAAATGACAAAAATGACAAAAATGACAAAAATGACAAAAATGACAAAAATGACAAAAATGACAAAAATGACAAAAATGACAAAAATGACAAAAATGACAAAAATGACAAAAATGACAAAAATGACAAAAATGACAAAAATGACAAAAATGACAAAAATGACAAAAATGACAAAAATGACAAAAAGGACAGAAATGGCATAAATGACAAAAATGACAAAAAAGACAAAAATATCAAAAATGACAAAAATGACAAAAATGACAAAAATGACAAAAATGACAAAAATGACAAAAATGACAAAAATGACAAAAATGACAAAAATGACAAAAATGACAAAAATGACAAAAATGACAAAAATGACAAAAATGACAAAAATGACAAAAATGACAAAAATGACAAAAATGACAAAAATGACAAAAATGACAAAAATGACAAAAATGACAAAAATGACAAAAATGACAAAAATGACAAAAATGACAAAAATGACAAAAATGACAAAAATGACAAAAATGACAAAAATGACAAAAATGACAAAAATGACAAAAATGACAAAAATGACAAAAATGACAAAAATGACAAAAATGACAAAAATGACAAAAATGACAAAAATGACAAAAATGACAAAAATGACAAAAATGACAAAAATGACAAAAATGACAAAAATGACAAAAATGACAAAAATGACAAAAATGACAAAAATGACAAAAATGACAAAAATGACAAAAATGACAAAAATGACAAAAAGGACAGAAATGACATAAATGACAAAAATGACAAAAAAGACAAAAATATCAAAAATGACAAAAATGACAAAAACGACAAAAACGACAAAAATGACAAAAATGACAAAAATGACAAAAATGACAAAAATGACAAAAATGACAAAAATGACAAAAATGACAGAAATGACAAAATGACAAAAATGACAAAAATGACAAAAATGACAAAAATGACAAAAATGACAAAAATGACAAAAATGACAAAAATGACAAAAATGACAAAAATGACAAAAATGACAAAAATGACAAAAATGACAAAAATGACAAAAATGACAAAAATGACAAAAATGACAAAAATGACAAAAATGACAAAAATGACAAAAATGACAAAAATGACAAAAATGACAAAAATGACAAAAATGACAAAAATGACAAAAATGACAAAAATGACAAAAATGACAAAAATGACAAAAATGACAAAAATGACAAAAATGACAAAAATGACAAAAATGACAAAAATGACAAAAATGACAAAAATGACAAAAATGACAAAAATGACAAAAATGACAAAAATGACAAAAATGACAAAAATGACAAAAATGACAAAAATGACAAAAATGACAAAAATGACAAAAATGACAAAAATGACAAAAATGACAAAAATGACAAAAATGACAAAAATGACAAAAATGACAAAAATGACAAAAATGACAAAAATGACAAAAATGACAAAAATGACAAAAATGACAAAAATGACAAAAATGACAAAAATGACAAAAATGACAAAAATGACAAAAATGACAAAAATGACAAAAATGACAAAAATGACAAAAATGACAAAAATGACAAAAATGACAAAAATGACAAAAATGACAAAAATGACAAAAATGACAAAAATGACAAAAATGACAAAAATGACAAAAATGACAAAAATGACAAAAACGACAAAAATGACAAAAATGACATAAATGACAAAAATGACAAAAATGACAAAAATGACAAAAATGACAAAAATGACAAAAATGACAAAAATGACAAAAATGACAAAAATGACAAAAATGACAAAAATGACAAAAATGACAAAAATGACAAAAATGACAAAAATGACAAAAATGACAAAAATGACAAAAATGACAAAAATGACAAAAATGACAAAAATGACAAAAATGACAAAAATGACAAAAATGACAAAAATGACAAAAATGCAAAAATGACAAAAATGACAAAAATGACATAAATGACTTCGAAAGAGCAAGAAGACAATCAATGACGAGAAGGACATGTTAAGAAAATGAGAAAAAAAAAACCGAGAAACTGGTACCAGATGACACTGTAAAGATGTTGATGGAGAGCATCAACAAAAATGCGTTCAATTTCATACTCAAGGCTCCATCGATTATCTTTTCTTTTGATTTTTGACGTAAATGTATGCATACAACTATACTTAAATTTCGGTTTGATTCTTAACTTTATAAGAAAATTGACATGACGTTTCCGGTGTCGCAATAATTTCGTGTTCGCTCTTTAGGATATAATGGTTCACAATAAGTACAATTTGCTGTATTCACCGTTATTCGTTTACCTAATGATTGCACTTGCTTATCTTCAACTCTTGGATTGATTATTCTTAACCCTTCGTTACATGATTTTTTATTTTTCCTGAAAAATCATTTTGAACAGTTGCAAATGATACATCAAGAAAATTTTTTTTAAAAAAATCGATTTTTCCATTTTTCTAAACATTAATTGTAGCAAATTTGTTACTTTATGAAACGAAGGGTTAAGCCGGAACTCTAACTCCTTTCGTTAGTCCCCATTTGCATTGCTACTAATTGACTCAAATTCGCCGACGCCTACCTCCTGTTTTGTTTTGGTTTCAAAAAAATCTTAAGAGAAATCAAATTGAGCAACACTTATAACACTTATAACACTTGAGATAATTATTTTGAAAGATGATATGCTACCTTATTTTCGATATTATTGTTTGAAGCGTGATTTGAAACATTTGGATTTCGAAGGAACTCTAAAAATTCAGAACTTTTGAAATTATCAAACCATATGAACATTCAGAAAGGGGGAGAAAGTTGGCATTTTGATGAAATACTTTAGACCGCTAATCTTTGCAATGTTCACTATATTTTCCTCAGAGAGATGAGAGTTCCTGTCGCTCCTGCCTGAAAGGCTCCCTCTCTTACACCTTACCTTACACCTTTACAGATCATCCACCGTCTGCCGGTTTAAAAAAACCGAATATCTCTACATCCTTACTCTTCTTCCGGAATCGCCAACGTATTTCTGTTGAAGAAAACCCCTCCTCCTAACTCATACAACACCTTCCACTTCGGAAATTCAATAAACTCACACTAAAAACCATAAAATAAAAACAACTTGGAAAACTTTTCACCTTTTAGGCAGTGCTGTTGCCTCCCCCGATTGATTGAAAAAAAAAATGGTAACTAACAAAAAAAAAAAAAAAATAAAAGAAATGAAAAGTTTATAAATTTTCAAGAACAGCTCTGAATATTTTGTTGCCGTCAATTGAAATACTGGGTCCTGGAAAGAACAGAAGGTAAAAAAATATGTTTTTCTTTATCAAATTAATATTTACAAGGAAGAAAAATTAAACTGGTTATCAATTTGTTTATTGAACTTCATTTAATTCATGAATAATGATGAGGATGATGAAAGTATCATGACAAACATTTCCGACACTTTTAAAGAAATAAAAAAAAGGAATTTATTTCATTTAACAAACGTTTTAAAACCTGCTTTTGTTTTTTTTCCTTTCCAAATATCTGAAATTCAATTTTATTCAAATTAAGTTCAGTGAACTGGATAAATACTTCTGCATTATTTTTGCGATCTTAAGAAATGTTGATAACTGATTGAAACCTTTATTTTATTTTTTTATGTTTTAAAGTTTTGTCAAAAAGGTAAAAAGAAATTTCTTAAATAAAAACTCATTTCAAACACGAGGTAGGGTTTTTGTGTCTAAAGGTTTGAGTTTCAACACAAAAGGTTCATTGAATTAAAAATCGAAATCAAATAGGATGAAATCTTCTTCATGTAACTTGTAGGTTCTACAATCTTGTGATTTTTTAAACATCTTATAAAATAATGCTATTTCTATTTGGCCGTAAAACAGCTGAATACAATTATATTGAAGATATGTGTATGAGTACTAATTTCAAAATATGTCAGGTGTGCGAGTTGAAGTTTTTGAAAAATTATTATCTTCTTTTTTTTTGGAAATCATCCTTACCTCTAGAAGTCTTTAGTGAAAATTTAATTTCCGAGAGCCAATCTTTAAAATCCTCGAGCGATCTCAACGAGATAAATCTCAAAGCGCACTCCCGCCCATTGGGGCCTGCTATCGCAAGATCAATCAGCTCCGACCGTGACCGCACCTTTCCATCGGTCGATCACCGGAACCATCAAAATTGGCCGCCGAAGGAAAAAAAAGTCAAACAAACCCATCCAGAGTGGCCGACCCCTGACAAAACTCATTACCGAAATAAAGAAGATTTATGTCCATCACACGCAACGATGCAAGATGGTTCAAAATCCCTTCACCGGGACGATCTTTGCGGCCGGCATCTCTCATCAGAAAGGACTTGATCTGCCAATTGCAAAGGTCCCCTCGGGTAGAGATTGGTCTTGCAAGAGTAAGCCACCGGGCATTTTGGGACCCAAACCCAAAGACCCAAAGAGAAGAGCGTGAACATTTCTTCAGTTCGTCATCCATCACGTGTGTCTTCGCGAGGTCGCGTTCGAGTCCTGCCCGGCTTATGCCTTTCTCCGAATAATTAACAAATAAAAGCCGCCACTTGATCAATCTTTTCCGATAAGCCTCTTTGCGAACTTTAGCTCGCCCAACTGCAAGACATCTTCTCGAAGGGCCATTTTCCTGACTCAGTCAAAGTTTGTGAGAAGACGACTCGCCCAAAAGAAATAAACTGTCTGCCTTATTATCCTTCACCTTCTCACAATAACTAGCAAAAAAAATAAGAATTCCTACAATTCAGATAAGATTTTGAGCATTTCCAAGTGGCACGACAGTTGCGATTCGGATTCGGCAGATGGCGGTGATGATCCGCAGCATACAAATAAAAAAAATACCACAAAAAAATTGCAATCCAGACCAATATTGCCACCGTTCCCGGATGAAACCGGGCAGATTATGCAGTTTTATTGCAACAATCCGCGAATGATGGCTTCTGAAATTTTTTAACAACCAGAAGACAACTTATCGCAAAACAGTTGCCTTCAGCCCGGCCAGCCAGTTTCGGGTGTTGGCCGACGATCTTCTGGTAGTAAATATGAAAAGCAGTTTTATGAGCTCCATCTCATCCCGATGTTCGCAATTGGGTTGGATATTACCGGGATTATTTAATTTATCACCCTTCGAAAAATATCTTATAGAGAGGGTGCAAAAAATTGAATTTGTTTATTCCATGCACATTTTTTTTAACTTCATCTCTAAAGGCTCTTCTTTGCAATGTTATGTTTAAGAAAAACATTTTCTACCCTCCCTCTCTCTCCCCTACGTTAGTACAATCGTATTCGATGCCCTACCCAAGACCCACAAAACGTAACAAGCTTTTTATATCAACTTGTATGTAGTACAATGTTTCAACTATCATTTTGGAGAGAAGAAAACATTTTTCGCGTGTATCCACTAGAAAAAAAAAACGGAGCCAAGCGAAATGAAACCTTAAGAAAAAGTTACCTTAAAAATATTACATGTTCAAAAAAACAAACATTGTGATCTATTCCTTCAGAGTACTGAAATTCTACTACTTTGATTAGATTTGAGCTAACATAGAAATATTCCAATTCTTAATCAAAAGGATGTTTGCAAATGTTGCGGTTGTTTATCGCAAAATTTTTGAAGTATTTGAACATAAGAAAGGATGGGAGTTGGCCTTATCTTCAAAATAAGAAAACTTCTTTTCAATTTAAAGCTTCAGGTTGAAGAAGTGAAACGGTGGTGAAGAATGTGAGCGGAGTTCAATTTGTGTAGAAAGCTCAAAACTGATCAGACAAACTTTTGCTAGGCTCAATGACTGACTATGTAGAGGAGGCGAAGTAATCGCAGATCCTCTTCCCAGTCAGCCTTTTTTTATTAGTTGATCTTCTAGGTGGTAAATCCCGGTTTATGGATTGTATTCCAAGGAATGGCGAGCCACCGCATCCCCCCCAGTTTGCTACTATGGGTCCATGGGTACAATGCAATGGGAAAACTCATGATTCATGATATACTCTGTGTATAACTCCTATTCCCTGAACTCCACCTGGAGCCGTAGATCAGACCCACCTCGAACTGTTCAACACACTATTCTTCAATAGTGGGAGGTCTATTCGCGCTAAAGCGCTCCAAGGCACCCACATAAACCTCTCCTCTTCGCGACTCGAGACCTGATCTCTCCTCTAACGACTCGAGATTTCCGCACTCTAACGACTTTCTTCCGCACGATTCGAAGTCCGATCTCTCCTCTCGCGACTCGAATCTGACCCTTCCTCGTAGTGACTCGAGGTGACCACTTATACCCATGCTCTTGTTGATCTAAGGCCTGATCTCTTCTCTTACGAATCGAGACTCGAACTCTTATCAAAAAGACTCGGGGTTGACCACGCAATCTTCTCCTTCTGAAGATTTGAAGCCTGACCTCTCCTCTAACTACTCGAAGCGCGACCTTTTATCTCCAATATTCGAGGGTTGCCACCTTTGTGCCCGTCGTGTGCCGGTCGAGAGCAGCTTATCTTAGACTCGCGCCTGTCACAGCACACGCGCGGTACTTAACGCAACGACTCGGATGATGCCCGACGAAGACGTTATCCTACTCCGACTCAATTGGCTCACCCGGCGTCGAGAGCCACTCTACCCGTGGGTATACCCCGATCGTGTAATAACCCTTTCCCACCGATTTCCACTGCGAAGAAGGTCAAGTCTTATCCCCGCAGCTTCGTTCGTTGGAAACCGCCCTAAATACTCGGATACTCCCCGAAGGTGGAGCATCCTACGCTCGAACGTGGCGCACCCACGGCATCCGCTACGCAGAAGATGTAGCTTTATCTGTGTAGCTACACACCGTGGGGTCGGACGCACACTACTCGACAACCCCGTTGAGGTTAGTCTACTTCGACCGTTGTCCGGTCTTCTTTATTCCTCTGACTGGCAACCCTAGGATTTTCCGCCCGCGGCTTTTACTACCTGTCGTGTGCCAGATCGAGAGCAGCTTGCCCTGCACTCGCGGCTGTCGCGGCACACATTCGGGACTTTTAACGCTATGACTCGGATGTTTTCCGACAGTGATGACATCCTACACCTACTCGCCCAGTATCGAGAGCCTCTCTACCCGTGGATATCCTCCGACAGTGGTTAACCCTCTTCCCGCGAGGTCCGCTACGAGGAAGGTAAAGTCTTATCCCCACAGTTTCCCCCTTGGGAAGCGGCACTACTCGGATACCCCCCAGCGTTGGTGACCTCTGCTACGCAGAAGATGTTGCCTTATCTTTGTAGCTTCGATCAAGGGATCGGACGCACACCAATCAGATGCTCCCCGTCGATGGAGTCATCCTACACCGTTCGCGGACTGCCGTTGATTTCAGCTCCTCTGCAAGGCAGTCATGATCCGGGTGAACCCATCGCTGACCGCTTGCCAAGTGTTGGAATATTCTCTGTACCACGTTGTCTGCTGCCGTGTCGGACCCGCAGGCGCCAAACATGTTGGTACGTACCGCCGCAAACCTCGGACAGGCAAACACCACATGCTCGGGTGTTTCCTCTTCGTCACCACAATCTAAGCAATATGACGTAGCCACATGTACAAATCGGTAGTAGTACTTCATGGAGCATCCATGACCAGTAAGGACCTTGTTTTCTTCCAATCCAGCTCCCGATGTGCGGAATCAGACGATGAATCCACCTTCCTCCAGCTGAGCTGTCCCACAGCTGCTGCCAGTTGGAAATCGAGTCCTCGTTGGCGAGATCTCACTACGCAGGCGTCTCCGGACGACATGTTCCGGTATCCGCTGATAACCCGCAGGTTCATCTGCCGCTGAACGCTGCTAAATCGCTGCAGGTTACAGTGTCTTCCCAGGACCTGCCTCCAGGCCGATGCTCCGTTCCGCAAGATTGACGTAGTCATGATTGCTAGTATTCTCCTTTTACTACTGCGGATTGCCGAGGAGTTCAACATCATCCGTGTGAGTGGCCGTGCCGTGGTCATTTTCGCTCTCTGACACACGTAGTCGACATGACTCGTAAAGTTGAGTCTGTCGTCTATCATCACTCCAAAATACTTAATTGAGCGTTTGGACACGATGTCGCACGGTTCAACTGCAATGGTGCCTGTTTGGGGTAAGATCAGGTTGGTGATGAACACCATATGGGTTTTGTGGTGGGCTATGCGCAGGCACTTAGAGTGAATCCAGCTTTCCACTGCCTGGATAGCTACTGTGGCAAGTAGCTGTACCTCCGCTGTTGAGGAGCTTCTCGTCAATAGGACTACATTATCCGCAAATCCTACGAGTTCTGCTCCCGACGAAAGGCTCGTTCGTAGGAGCTCGCTGTAGGTGATGTTCCACTTGATCGGACCACCTGTGGAACACCCGCCTCACCCGCCACACCTCTTGTGTTTGTAAACCTTCACCGGTCAGTGTACGTCTGGAGTCGGTTCTGAATCACCTTCTCTAGGACCTTCCCCGATGGGTCTTACTCAGCCGGTTTTGGCAGAAGGACGAGTTTCAGCGCTTCCACGTGTCGGGGAACACACGTTCCGTCACGTATCGTTGCAACGATGTCCGGTACATTTCGCGGAACTCCCCGATCGCGGCCTTCACTGCGACGTTCGAAATGCCGTTCGGTCCGGGGGCCTTCCTTGGTTGAAAAGACTTGGCTATCTAGCGAAGTTCTTCCACCGTTATTCCTTTTCTACGCTGGTGTCCCATGCGTACGGGACTTTTGGCCAGCGGGTAACATCATGCTGTGGGAACAGCTCGTTGATGATGCCACTTCTAGTTTTGCCCATGACTATCCGATTGGCATCACCCCTTGGACAGTCATTGGCGTCACGGCATAACTGTTTGAAACGTGCCCTCTTGCTTGCGTTGATGACCCTGCCACGAGCCGATCTTGCGCTTGTGAAGAGTGGCCTAAGTTCCGCTCTTTCTTCTCTCGTCAGTTCTTCCGCGGACAGGTTGTCCAGGTTTCTCTCCCTATGCAACACTTCGACAAAGACTTTCTGGTCGAACTGTGTTGTCTTCCAGAGGCGTCCCCTGTCCAAGATTCAAGTCTGCCTGTCCGCGTATTTGAGCCTAACCAATAGCGGATCGCAAAGTGATCGCTATTTGTGTAGGACTCGCTCACCATCCAATCGCACACCAACCCCGGGCTACCGAAGGTGACATCTATGGTTGACTCGCTCCCGTTGGTTGGTTCTGGTGTAACCTACGTTCGCAAGGTTCACATTCAGCCTTGCCAAGGCTTCTAAAAAAATTTGGCCTCTGGGTTTTGTGAGACGGCTACCCCAATAATCGGCCCATGCGTTAAAGTCGCCAGCTATAACGATGGGGCTTCTCCCCGTAAGCGCCTCTACAATCTTGTCAACCATAGTGCTGAACCTTTCCAAGTACCATCTTAACTAAACTACTAAGGTCCGGCGCCGATTGACCGACGCATAGGGCTGAGATAAAAGATCTCCACTGCTGGCGATCCGAAGCCAGCGTCTTCACTTGCTGCCAGCCAAGGTTCTCGTCAACTGTGCGGATTTCAGCGGCTAGACTTCGCCGCCACGAGCTTTTGGGTCTGCCTCTTCTTCGATGCCCATCTGGATTCCAATCAAGCGCCTCTCTGCAAATCTCGTTTTCATCTCTTCGCAGCGTGTGCCCAATCCATCTCCACTTACGTTCCCAAATCTCGATTTCTAGCGCTTTTTGATGACACCGGCGATGAAGTTCAATGTTTGAGATCCAGTTGCCAGGTCACCAAGCGCGGATGATGTTCCGCAGGCAGCGATTCACAAAAACTTGCAGTATTCGCGTCGTCACCGCATATGTGCACCAAGTTTCGCCCCCGTACAGCAATACGGATTTGACGTTTGAGTTGAAGATTCGGATCTTAGTTCGTAGAGAGATCTGACGTGAGCGCCAGATGTTTCGGAGACTTACAAAAGCAAATCGGACTTTTCTGATCCGGGTTTCGATGTCCTTCTTGGTACCACCATCAGGCGTAATCTGGCTACCAAGATACTGGAAGCACTCCACTGTCTCAACCTGTTGTCCAGCTACCAAGAAATTGGAACGATTTTCTGCGTTGATTTCCATCGACTTGGTCTTTCCGACATTGATTTTCAGATCTGCTGCCTTGGAGCTTTCGGTGAGGTCGTCGAGTTTGCTCTGCATGTCTTGTTGTGTTTGGGCGAGGCAAACAATATCGTCTGCCAGGTCAAGGTCGTTCAGTTGCTCAACCGCTGTAGGATTCCACGGCAATCCTCGGTTTGGTCTACAGTCAATCGATCCAGTCAAGATCTCATCCATTACGATGAGAAAAAGCAGCGGTGACAAAAAAAATTCCTTGTGTCACTCCAGCAGTTACCGGGATTGGTTCGGACAAGACACCGTCGTGCAAGACCTTGCACGAAAATGCCTCGTACTGTGTTTCGATGAGATGGACTAGTTTCTCTGGGACCCCTCGTCGTCTAAGAGCAGCCCAGATGTTTTCGTGGTTCAGTCGGTCAAATGCTTTTTCGAAATCAACGAACACTAGCAGAAGGGAGTCCAGGAATTCGTTGTTTCGTTCCAGTATTATTCTTAGCGTTGTGATGTGGTCCACACATGATCGTCCGGATCGGAATCCAGCTTGTTGCCAAAGTACCATCTTGAGGGAGCATAAAGGGTGATACGGTCAAAATTTGGTCAAGGGAAAAGGCGTGTAAATCGGTGAAATAGTTTATTTAAAACACCAAATTAAATGTCTTTTTCAAGTTTTATTAGTATAAAATTCAGGAAAAATATTCATTTAGGCTTCCGCTTTTCCAAATCCGAATTGCCGGGCCTTACGCTTAGCCCCTGCCATCAGATTTTGTACAGCCACCTTGTCCACCTTCTTCGTCGCAGAAAGCCAGTTTGCCTTGAACTGCTGCTCGTCCTTAGCAGTTTTTTTTGTCTTCTATAGGTTCCGCTTGACAAAAGCCCAGCATTTCTGAATTGGGCGGAGCTCTGACGTGTTGGGAGGGTTTTTGACCTTGGGAACCACCTGCACGTTGTTGGCGGCGTACCACTCCATGGCCTTTTTACCGTAATGGCAAGATGCCAAATCCGGCCAAAACAGTACGGAACAACCATGTTTCTTCAGGTAAGGCTGCAGACGTTTATTCAAACACTCTTTCACGTAAATTTCTTGGTTGACAGTCCCGGAAGCTATGAAAATGCTGCTTTTCAAATCACAGGTACAAATGGCTTGCCAAACCAGATATTTCTTCGCGAACTTGGACAGTTTCATGGGCTTGAAAATATCTGCTACCTTTCCCCTTCCTTTTGCCGTATAAAACTCCTGTCACAGAAGCTGCTTGTAGTCGGCTTTGACGTAGGCTTCGTCGTCCATTACCACGCAGTCAAACTTCGTCAGCATCGTCGTGTACAGCCTCCGGGATCGCGCTTTGGCCGTCGTATTTTGTTTATCATCGCGATTTGGAGTCACTACCTTCTTGTAAGTCGATAGTCCGGCTCGTTTTTTGGCTCGATGCACGGTTGTAGACGATACACCCAGCTTATTTGCGGCATCTCGGAGAGAGAGGTTAGGGTTTCGCTTGATACACCGACAACTCTCTTTGTCGTCTCAGCGGCTTCCTGTTTTCGTTTTCCCCCCGATCCAGACTTCCTGGCTGTCGACAAACGTTCCCCAAACACTTTAATAACATTTGTAACGGTTGATTTGGGAACTTTCTGCGATTTTGCCAGCTTTGTGTGCGAGTAGCTCGGATTTTCGCGATGCGCGAGCAAAATTTGGCTACGCTGCTCTTCTGCCTTGGACGGCATTCTGACAACTGAAGAGTGAATTCCAAAATCAAAATAGGAGCAACATCCTTCACACACACCTTCAAAATGAGGGGTGTTCAGGTTTTTTAAATGCAAAATTGAAATAAATACGTCAAGTTGTCATGTGGTCCAAGAGGATTTTACAAGGCGTCCGAGCGGTATTTTGACAATCTAAAAGTGCACAAATATGCTAAATAACGTACACAATTTTAACGGCTCATTGATTGAAAAGTACGGGTTTCACACCACTTTTTTACATTTTTTGTGGTCATGATCTTAAAAAAAATTTAAAAAAAACTCTCATGTGCAACGTTTAGCTTCTTACATTAGGCATTTCACCAAGACAGTCGTTTGCTTCAAATTAAAGATTTGATCTTTTCACAAATATCCTACGATTGAACCTCTCCAGCATGCTTGGCAAAAGTCATCGTCATGAGGCGTGAAGCTGTGACTGTGAAGCCTCTTGGTCCGTCAAACTCAATTGACTGTTCCTTAACGACCAGTCACTTCGTTTGCCAGTCATTCATTCCCCATTCATTTGAAGCTAAAATAATAACCTGGTCAAGCAATCGCATTCAAGCGACCGATGACGAAAAAGAAACGCATTTATTATTATTGTTGCTCCTGCCAGCAAGCCGAAGACGACCGAAGAGGAACAAGAAAAGCATTTATTATTATTGTTGCTCCTGCCAGTAAGCTCGTTTTCAGTTTTTTATTGCTATTGTTGCTCTCTGCCAGCAAGTCGTTCAATTAGTTGTACCAGCCGTCAGCAGCCGGTCGAAGTGTGAAGAGATTTGACAGTCACTCTCAGGAGAAATTTTGACCATGTGTAGGAGCTACGCCAGTCGATGATGGAGAAATGTTGATTGTTGTCGTGCTTTGTCCGTCATGCGAGTAGTGAGGCTCCGTCAATTGAGAACAGTGCCAGTCGTTTGATGAAACAAAACTAATCTGGTCAAGCGTGACGGGCGAAATTTACCATCACTGCTCTCCAGCTCTCCTTTAAAATTGTCAATTTATTGTTTCATATTTTGTAAATTTTTCCAGTTAATAACCTTTTTTCTGCCGAATAGCACAGAAGCGCTCTCAACGCATACACGATTTTGACCTCATTCACTTGAGGTAAGCACCGTCACCGTGTCAAAGTAATTTTGGCCACTTTTAAAATGATGCTTCCCTAATGATCGGCGATAAAGTGTTGAACAAAAACTTGCCCTTTATGCCCGACATTTTTTGTCATGATTACACTTTCTCTCTTATTCGAGCAAAAAGCTCGGTTATGAGGTAAAAATTTATTTTTAACAGCATAATCGATTGGTTGGACACTTTTTTCAAGTTTCTTCCTTTTTTCCGACAGACACCGTGCGGTAACTATTGTAATCATACCCAACTAAAATGAGACCAAATTGATTCTTTACTTTAACCGGATGAGTTTGGCAGGGCCATCGAAATTATTTCTTCCCTTTCGTCTCAACTGGTTTTGAGCATGTGTCCAAAAACCTTGAAGAACTGGAAAAAATGGGTGAGAAAATTCCCTTTACGTTGAATAAAAATCCATTTATCACATAACAAACATTTCAGAGGATCAGTGTTACCATTTTTCGGTATCGTTACTCAAAACCTACGGATTTATTTTGAAATTGATACAAGAGTTTAATAAATTTGATATAAAAACGGGAAGGCAACCCTGCCGCTCTCGATCGTTTCGAATGCTCGAAGCGGGATGCGTCGGATCCATTTTTAATAACCATAAATTGCGGTAAATTACTAGTTGATAGTTGTGACTATTAAGATCGAAAAATTCGATCGATCTGCTTTTGTTGTTTTGTTTTCGCATCCCCCTGGCCTTCTCGTTACGGAACAATTTACGATGGAGAATACCCATCCCGTTTTGAGCAACGGGACCGGAACTGCAGCATCCAAAAGGCCGAAGGGATCTTCCCCTTCACTTTTTGGCTGAACGCACCGAAAGCAGAACGGTTGATCCAAAAGTGCGTTATTTATTGATTCAGTAATTATAGATGACCAAATTGGGTTCCTCCGGCCGGCGGCGGCTGACTGCTGCTGTAGATGAGCCGCTCCCTAGGAGTCTTCAACGCTGCGCTGATGAATCCAAATCTCGTGGATCTTCCCAGAAGTGGCTCTCAAACAGTGAAATTGCATATTGTATTGACTATTTGATGGTATCAACAGGTCAGCGGGGAGCCATCATCGGAGGAGGTTGATTAAATCGCTAGCTTTGGCTAGGGGTTTTTTGACAAACGCAGCTCCCCAACCGGATTTGACAAATTAGTAGGTGACAAATGTGCGACCGGAATCATAGGCCAAATCGGAGAAAGGTTACCTTTATTCTCTCGAGGGAGACAAAACAGGCATCATCTACATAATTTATGCCGATTAAACATCCTCGAAAACACCCCCGGGTTGAATGGGCCCCACGGAGCGGAAGGCCACACGCAATCAAATCTCGCCATTCAGGCAGACTCAAAGTCAGTTCAAGATGAGGTTTTGGGCCTACCAAAGCTGCCCACATATGTTTTGGGGTTTTCTTTCTCAAGTGATCGAGTTACAGGCCGTGGCAAATTTCGGAGATGCTCAGATCGTTAAATCCGGGAGCAATAAAACTGTGTACGAGGGTGCGTAAAATTTGTGACACCAGAAGAAAAAGGTTTTTTTTATTAATAAAATAACAAAACAGCTTTCGGGGCTGATATATTGCCCTTCCTGAATAGAATTTAATGAAACTGAAATTTAGGAATTTTGTTTTGACGTGTTTTTTGAGTGCCACTTGTTTGAATGTAACAGGTGATTTATGGTCACGGACGACATGAGAAGATGGCTTGTATCGTTAAATTGACATCTTATTTTTCCTTTTAATGGCAAATCGTGACTATTATGGATGAGATTTTTTTTCTCGTCGACATATTGTATTAAATATGTTTCGATTTATAATCTTTCTTCAAGACTATTTAAACCAGCTTGATGAATTCAGTTTGAAAACAGTAGATTTTGCTACTACACCCCGAGACAAAATTTACCACACGATTAAAGAAACGTTTCAATATATTGAAAACGATATTGACAATAGAATGTTATCTTTTTGAGTAAGATCATTAAAAAAAATGCTGTATTTTAGTCATTTCAACCAAATTCGCTCGATTTTTTTGTCGATGCACTCATACAGGATTGGTCCACAAGATATAAAAGTTCAAGTGTTTGAAAAAAGTGACAAAAAAATTTAAAAAATCACTTAAAACAGCTTGTCTGTGCTCAATAGTTGCACAGGCAAATTTTGTGTCGTGCATAATGTTGTCCGATTTTTTCCAATGGATGCACATTTAAACAATCAGTCACCATGAGGTCGATTAGGCTGATATTTGTTACGGAAGCTTATTATAAGAACTTTTAGTTCAAATGCAATCTAATTTTTAGACGGCTCCTTATGAGGGGGGAGGGGGTCTTCCATATAAACCGTGTAATGCACTATCCAATTCTAATTCGGCCCAAAAAAAAAAAAAAACACAAAGCCGCATGTTTGAGTGTCTGATCATACGTGAAGTTTTCTCAGAAACGCAAATTCACCTCTTAATTTACCCGAAGCCATTTGAGTGGAGTGTTTTTAACTTAATTTGCCAGTGTTGAGCCTTTTTCTTTATATGTCCTACCAACATAAAATTTTATGTCTTTAAAATCCCATAGAACGAACTGATAGGTATTTCATGGTTAATTTTTAAGTGACTATTAACAGGTGAAATGATTAGAGAACGTGATCTGTTTTGCCCCTTTTTACCCCTATGAAGGGATGCGATTTTTCAAAACAAATGTTTTAGAACTCACTTGAAAGTCGATCGATTTTTACATAATGAATCTCAATTTAAAACTTGAAAACGGACACAACCACGCCCAAAGATTCAGATCGTTTGACTGATTTATGCTCATGATATACAATTTTCTATTAGATCTGAAAAGTTAATTGATTTAAATATCTTTTTCATATAAGTGGGTTTATTTGAAATTAATATAACCTCTGTAGCATTTCATCAATCTTCAGGAAACAATCACATTACATAGAAATGCTTCCCAAGAGGTTTCCGGCTGAAAAACTGCTTTGGATCAAATTTAGTTTCACATAGCTATGACTGTTTAATTTTCTGGATGATAAGGGCCAAATAAAGCTTCACTTAGATGTCTTCAGTGACGGCAACTCGACGGCAGATTCGAATTGCTGAGAAAATTGCATGCAGATAAGTAATATTTCGGGTCTTCCAACCTTCAACTTCTAGGTTTTGGGATTAAGGGTTGTAGTTTTCCTCCTGTACAATATTCTGACAATATTAATAACAATATCAAGGGGATCGATGTTGACATGGAATAAAATTCTTTTAGATTTGTCGTCACGAAATTAGAAAAACAGATATTTTAAGAACAGCTTTTAGATTCTTTGCATAAAATCTTGAGTAAATGGTCGGGATAAAGGATTTCAAAATAAATCTTATAAAAAATAGTCTCTCAAAGCCAATGCAGCTGAGTGGATTTTGACACTTTTCAGACAATGCAAATTGCTCGACGTTCATACATGCATAAATTTTTTCAACGAGTTAAATAATTTCAAAACTTCATTTTTAAGATTTGACGGTAGAAAAAATAAACTTATGGATATATAAAGTGTCTTTGAATTATTGAATTAACTATTTAAAATCAACATTGAGTGCAAAAAATGTGAAAATTCTGAGTGGAAAGTAATTAATTAAAGCACAGAATTTACTAAAATTACTAGGTAAACGTCAATATATACTTATTCAGAAAAAAAACATGTCATATCAATAGACAATACGAGTAATTTTAGTTGCATGCAGTCAATGAACGTGTTCAATTTCGTATGACAATTTGTATGCAAGAAGAACTTTTCGCATAAACAAGAAATTCAAATAAGTTTGAAATGAATTTTGTTTTAAAATATTGATTTTGCCCATTCTTAAGATTAATTGTTAGCTAGCATGTGAAGAAGCAAAGTATTTCATGAAAAAAGTTATAACCATTTCGAAATAAAAAAATCGTAATCCATTGAAAAGTTGTAAAATGACAGGATTTGCTTTCTGAAGCTTTCAATAATTTCATGACATGTTTTTGCGAAAGATTTAAATCATCACACTTATTGGCTATGCAAAGCAGTATAATACGATTCTTATTTTCATCCGATTAACCAGCTTTCAAGTTGGCTGTCAGAACACTAAAATTAAAAAATATTTACCTATTTGGAATTTTTTGTATGACAACGAATATCATTTCTGAGGAACAAATTAGATTTAGTTTTTGTTCACATGAAATGTATTGTAAGTACCATGAAGTATTTTAAAAATACAAAATTATGTTTTTTGAACTTTCAGTACGCTTCTGATGGGTTTTGAATGAAAATTTGGATTTTTCCGTACAAGCCTCCTTACTAATTCAAAACACGTTGTTAAAATTCAGGACTTAATCAATCGCTTCCAAAATTTGTATTGCTATTTTTAGCTGTAAAAACAACCAAACAAAGTTATTGAAGGTATACGAATTTATTAATTTGAAATTTTCAAACAAATTTTGCAGCGGAATTATGTACAACAATGGAGCAGGAGGAGATTGAGCGGACCAATTGTTGCACGATCCAACATATTTGGATCATAATTTTTTTTCAAAAAAAATGGTGTTAAAATTGTCCAACAAACGTTTTGTATAGTAAACTGATACGAAAAATGTTTTGTTCTGGCGTAAAACCTTATTTGCCGTCGAAGAAATGTTAAGGTTTTTGTTAACAATTAGCACGAAAATCGCGCGAAAAAAAACAAGAAAAACTAAAACTGTCGTAAGATACACACTTACCAGCAGAAAAAATCACAAAAGCCTCATATCATCAGAAAACATTCCGAATTACTTGATTCAGTATTATTTTTGAGGAAATGTTGAAAAACAGCTGAAATATTGACAATTTAAGTCATGCTGTGCAACAATGGGTTAGGGGACAACGATTGGCAAATCACCCTATGTCTTGATTTTTCTGCGATATCTCGTTACTGAAATCTTTCACTTAAATTAGATGTTTAAAAAATTAAATTTCAGTTGTTTAGCTCAATCAACATGTTCAAAAGACGAAGGATTACGCTTCGTTTAAAATCCTCTTTCCTGTTTCCTGTCCTGATGGAGCAGCATCTCAAATCACAAGGCCCCCTAACCTTGAATTGGGAATGAATCAGCACTACGAGGAGATGATTCTATGAAATGTACTGAATTGCTATAATCACCATTAGGAAGAATTTGTCCTGATTTTTTAAAAGACCGTTCTGATTTTTCAGAAACTCTCTCGTTGTCCTAATTTTTAAAATTGGACACTAAAAACTCCTAAATTGTCCTGATATTCATAAAAAAAAACATATATAATATAATCAAATTTATAGTTAAACTTGGAAAATCTCGAAGAAATCAGTAATGAAATAGATCGATATGAACTGTAGGCCAGCCAAGAAATCAAGGCGTTTACATCACTTGTATTTCCCCTTGATTTATGCAATTTAAGCAGAGCTACTTGTGGTTTCCATGAATCAAGAGGTGTCCTGAAAAATCTTGATTTTTTGCTTTGGATTGTTCTAGTTTTAGACAAAACCACCTGGCCGCCTAAATTCAGGGAGCTTGAAAATAAAAACTACGGTAAACATTAAATGATCGAGCTAAGTGCCTTTTTTGGTCACCGTTTTAAAATGTTATGGAGCTGATACACAGTACCGTTTATAATTCTTTTAAATAAGCTACATGCTCATATCATACTTTGAACGCGATATTTTTTATTTCGTGACATTTATTCATATTTCCTATCAAAGATTGACCAACTTTCACACGTTTAACTGACGCAATATAGCGTTTTTTTTTTTCAAATATGTAACTCGGCATTTGTTTGAAAATCTCGGACTTGTTTTGTTCAAACTTAAAATTTCTTATCGAAGCTTTTTGCAAAATTCTTCATAGTAGTTCTCGCGAAGTTCAGCTTAAATGTGGTATTTTTTAAAAGTTTTCGTAGCAAAAGAAACGCAAGAACAGTTCCATAGAACTTGAAACAAAAATTATGATTTCAATAGAAATGTTCATTCACGTTAATTCTCTTGTCAATTAATTTAGATTAACAGTACATTTGCCTAAGTTGTTGACTTTAAAACAAAATCCATCATTTTTCCGTTTACATATTTATTATTTTGAAGATTATGCAATTGGCTGACTGTTGAACGAAAACGTGATATGTTTAACCGTGAAACGACCACCTTTTTCTAAGGAGTTTCGTAATGTCTATGAGAAATAGCAACTGTAGAATAAAACATAATTTTGAAATTGAGTTTTTACGCAATAATCAACTTTCCCGAAGACTGCAACGAGTTTTCACTTTGAAATTAAAAAAAAATAGTTTATTTTTTCCTTCTGTTGAAACGATATTCCGATGAAATTTCAAACCAAAATGAATAATAGTTTTTTTGTCTTTATTAGAGAGACCAATAGATATTTTTTAAAGTATAAGTAAAAACGGTTTCCAGTCTTCAACAAAGAAGTTAAAAATAATAAAAAGATATCAATGATTGATTTATCATAAAACTGTGATAGACAAAATCTGACAAAAAGTTCGAGTTGAGGACGTCAAAATCTGCTCAAACTAGCTATAAAACATTGAAAGAAGATTTGAATCCAACAGATTGTGAAGTTATTGAATTCGAGGCTGGAGTAACCACGAGCAAGCACTGAATTTCTTTTAAATCTTAAACGGATATGTACAAATTTTCAGTGAAAACCAAAAAATCAGGCAAAATCAGGCTTATTTCTAAAAATCAGGGAAAAAACGTGGCTTATAAGGATGGACCTGAAAAAATCAGTCAAATCCTGATAAATCAGGCACATTGGAATCTCTGGTCATAATTAGTGAAACTAGAATATATGTTCAAATTTCGATTTGATTTTTCAACTAGACGATGAAAACAGCCTTATATTGATTGAGAGGAAAAAAGGAATTTCAATGTTTAAGTGTTCAATAATTGGAACATTATGTCCTGATAAGGATTGTCTCGTATTTTCTTTATACCCTCCTTTTTTGACGGGAGGGGCCTTTATATACTTAAAATTATCTGAACACGTGCATTGTAAAATTTTCAAAATGTGCTACAAGTATCGAAATTTCTACCACTTTTTCCAAACACCAAACACCAGTGAACTTCCTCTTAACGAGCTTTATTTTTACATCTTCGTAATGTAATAAAGTATCAGTAATTTAAATAAAATCTGTTAGGTATCATTGTTTTATATATGTACTGGAATAAAAACCTATAGATTTTTGTTTGGTTATCTAAACAGAAAATACCAAAATCATCATTCTTTTTAGGAGTTTCTAAATCTCCTTGCAAAAAATTTAACATTGCCCGACTTGTTGCTAGTATTATTTTTTTTTCATAGTTTTTATTCAAAACTACATTTCTCTAGCTCTCATGCTAAATCAAGAACAAGCACCAATACGTCAAAACACGTGTTCCCTAATCTAATACAAAAAAAAATAATCCGAATTTGTCACATCCTCCTGAAAAAAAAATTTGGTTTGAATTTTTGCTGTAGCTGTTAGAAGAAACATAGGTACTTCGACTGGATAGAATACGTTTCCAAGTTGGGACATGGAATGGAATTTCAAAAGAACTTTATCTAGAGTTCGTTTTTTTTAATTAAGGTACCGTAAAACGGGGTAACATTGATCACCGGGGTAAATTTGACCAACTATAAATTTTTCCACATTATCATCAATAACTCAGTCTATAGTTTGAATTTTTGAAAACTGTTTTCAACGTTCGAAAGCCTATAAATTGAGTATCAAATAGAAAAAAATGTGGTTGGAATTTGAAACGTTTTTCTGTTAGTAAAAATACTTTTCAAAATCTTAAAATATCTATTTTTCCAGGGCTTGCAAACAAACAGCTCTCTAGATGATACCAAAAAGCATTTAGAAGCAAATGGCTTGTTGAATGTGATAGAACTACTATTTTTTCTTTGTATATGATTAGTTATAGTGTTATTTTTATAGTCATTTAATAATTGATATTTAAAAATTAAGGACATTTTACAAGAGTATGCCCGTATTGGACAAATGGATAGAAACCCTATCAAATGATTTACTTTGAAGAAAAAATGAAAATGGAAATAATATGAAGGCCTAGGAGAATTTGTGAAGGTAAAATTTCATTTGTATTTAAAGCTAAAACTATTAACCAATTGTTATAATTTTTGCCCCTAAATGTATGCAGCATCATTGTTTTTTTCGATTATAAATGTTTTTAAAAGAAAATCTCAAAAAGCAATGTAAAATTGATAAACTAGCATTTGTAAATATTATTAAGGGGTTTTGAATCCTTAATAATCAAGAAAACTCGTTAAAACCGTCCAAATAGAGACTGATCAATATTATCTCAAAGCATCAAATTCTGAACAGAGACGAAATCGATTTTTAAATCAAATTTGAAAAAGTCTAATAAATTTCTGCAACCATGTTTTACGTTCATAGGAGTCCAGTACTGGTTTTGAAAATATGAAACATGCCACATTCTCCTTGACAGAAAAAATAATCGAAAAATATTGAAAAAAGTGATCAATCTTACATTTTAAATTATCAATACCATCGGTACTACCATTCATTTTGTTGTAAATCAATTAGGAAATAACGATTTTCACAAAAATTAAAAAAAATGTTCATGGTTGAAACACAGAAATTGTTTTAATAAATACTGAACCCAGCACTTTGTAGTCTGCAGTTTTTTCAACATTTTCCTGATGTATTTTTTCAAAACTTAACGAACTCTTTAGGATTATTAAAAAAATAATGGGCTTAACGGGATAACAACACAGTTAAGAATTACCTTGCTGTTGTCGGATAATAGGTTTCAATGATCGTTGAGGTTTTTTGAAGTCTCTATGTGATTTTAACATTTGAATTATGGTTTTTTTTATAGGCATTTGCTTTAATGGTACAAAACTAAAACTGTTTACAGAAAAAAAGATTCGATGGGATTTTATCTGCTTATCAGGTTCAAGTCTAAAAAGGCGTCTTTAGATTACACGTTTAGATTACACAAATTGAAGGTTATTGGAAACGATTTGGTAAAAACGCTATCACTTGCCTTTGGTCTAAACTTTTTTTTTGCCAAGGTGAATGGTAACAACGAATCAATTTTCAAAATTGGGCAAGAACTAAGAACTTTATGTACCTACCTATGCTTAATTTTAAGTAAACAAATCAAAGTATTCGTGCTACCAATGCGCAATGTTTTGAGTAACATTAATTATTCAACTTTCTTCTCTCAATTTTTTTACACGTGGCGTTCCAGAGTCCCTTGGAAGAGACTCGAAGGGAAAAACACCATGTGTGAAAAATTTTCTACACCCAAGATCACTTCCAGCGTTTTATTTTTGGAGTCTTCGAACCAACTGACTCCCTTAGTGATTAGCAGGCATAAAAAATAAATTTAATAAATCACAATCTCGGGTTTTGTTGTAGTTATTTCTCTTCTGTAGATTTTGACCGTATAAACCATAAGAGGGCTCCTCGAAATTTCTGGCTGGAACCTTTGTTGAGTGGCCCACGACGAGTAATGATTTCGAACCCAATCATAAGAGCTGCCCTGTGCCAAACATAATTGAGATGCAAAATTGCGCTTCTGCCTTCGGGGGCTGAGACTTCTTTATTTTGTGTTGCCGGGTTTACTTTTTTTTTCGTTTATTATCAGGTCAGGCGTGAAATATGCGTTAAGAAATTGATTTCGGTATTAATGGGTGTTGCTTTATCAGGGCCCAGCAAAAGGGCCGGGTGGAATTTGTTGAATCTGATGGTATGCTAAGATATGTGTATCGGAGGAACAACAGCCAGAGGTGCCGAGACTCGGGGGAGGATCAAAGGTGAATTAATTTGTACGCAACGATCCCGTGAACCTACCTCGAATTTCGGTCCGTAATGAAGGCCCGTTGCAGCAAACATAACGCTCAAAGGCACCCTCCAACATCGGGCATCAGAGTGCAATAAAACGAGAGTTGATTGAAATCAGCAGTGATTTGATAAATTTATTTCACCCGACTGCGAAATTGATATGTTTCATTTTTCTGGCGCTGGTTTTCAGATGTTCTGCCTCTGCTGCGTCGAGTTGATTTGGCTCCCACAGGCAAATTCGGGTCGAAACGGTAAGGCAAAATTTGCATAATTTTCATGCTCGCCTCTCGTAAACATCTACATTAATGGTTGTTCCGAGGGCGATGTAACAAGCTCAGGTCCCAAATTCATAGCAGCATATCGATGCTTCGAGGCCCAGAAGGGGGGATTTTCGTATGTAGGTGAAGTTTGAAAGGGTGAGAAATGAGTTGCCCAATTTCTCGTAATAAAATTATTGCAATTTATGCGAATGCTCTTCTCTCGGGTAGAGCTCATGTTTACACAGAACCTCTGGTCTGACCTGGGTGTCTCCTACGGGGCCTTGAGAAGTCCGTTGTATGCAGAGGAGAGAAAAAAAACTGGCAAATCAACCGAGGCCGCTGCATATCTGGATCGATTTATCAACCTATATGCACGATATTAATCAACCCATGTTGTTTTTGTTGTGACTCGCCAGCAGAGATACGCCAAGCCAAGTCCACAGGCGAAAACTGGCTGGAAATCAACAGGCGTTATACGATCTCATTCTTGGCACCACCAAGACTTGAAATCTTGCTTCGGGTTGTGTACAATCTGCCCATATCTTTCGGTATGATTCAGCATCGCACAAATTCCTTTTGATGCACTCTTGAAGCTGTTTGGAAGAACGGAAAGAAGAGTTGAAGAGGTTACAATTTAATTCAATGCTTATTTGCTACTTTGTGAAGAACAGAAAGATAAAAATTCCAAATAAGAAAAAAAAAACTAGCTGATTTCACCGGCCTTACTCGGGTTTACATAAAATAAAGATCAAAATGGTTTATTGAGTTTCATTACAATTCTTCCTTTCTTTTACACAGCTATCCCATTGATTATCGTGAAGAGTGATCAATGTTAAAATCCAATTTGTTTGAATTTGCAGTACAAACGATTCTAGTTTTCTTATAACTCGATGAGAGAATGACACTGATAAGAAACAATGACTAAAAACTGATGATAAGTAATGACTTAACAGTTATAAATTAACAACTGAAATTCCATTGTTCAATACTAAAATCTTCAGATTGAATTGCTAAGAAGTTTCATGCGTTAGATGTGGTTTCTATCTTTTTCCATGTAACGCACGTGTAAAAGACCCTTGTTGAACTTCTAAACGGCTATCAAAACGTTGAAATTGCAGCCTCTGAATTTAGTCCACATTTTTTTTAACAAAGCAATCGAAAGATTCTCTTCAATTCAACCACAGTATGAGAAAAGTTCAGATCCCGGTATTGGCGATTTGCAGCAAAACTTTTTGACATGCAACGCCAACTGGATTTCAATTACGGTACTAACAAAAGGGTGATGATAGCTGTTTTCTAACACGGGAGTGAATACAAATTGTTTAAAAAAATTGTAATTTTACAAAATCCTGCTGATAACAAACAAAAAAAATGGCTAAATCGTGTAAGAAAATCAACAATTTATTAGTTCACATGATTTTTGAAAAAGAAAATTTAATTTTTGAACGTTTTTTCATCATTTTTGAAATTTTGCGATCAAGTGCAGGCTATTCCGTTAGACAACAGTTTGATGAATGTGCAAGGCTTTGTAGGTGATTCTATCCGGTGGATTCGAGAATGGTTCAGTTTTGGAAGAGAAATTTGTTCATTTATGCGCTAACCGTAAAAATCGAAAAAAAGGAACACTGCTTTATTAACCAAACTTTGGATTTCAAAGAGACGGGATATTAATTACAAACTTTGAATATTCTTTTATTATTTGGTGCTTTTAATCCCTATCAATGAAAGCTTTTCTTAAAAAAAGTTGTTAATAAGGCTTTGGAAAGAAGAAATTTTGACTGGAACGGTTTTGGCACAAGCATAATGTAAAACACAGAATGATAAGAAAATTTCAACTTTATTGAAATAACGTACGCCAAATTGGTTCCATCAATCCATTAGGTAGCTGGTAGAAAGATTACGATATTTACTTTGAGCACTTGCTGTCACTTCTCTTATTTCAGATTGATTTTAAGTAAGAACAATAATTTTCTCCAGGCATTCTCTAGAAAATATTTTCCAATACTTTTGAAGGTGGCAGTGCCTTTTTTGACCGATTTGATTTTTTCTTCGAAACTCTTCGATTGTCTGAAATATTACGTTTCAAAGATTAATAAATTTTTAGAGACCCGGTCAGTATTCAAAATGATGGAAAAACTTACTGGAAATGAAATTGCCATCTTCCAATTACTTCGAAATAGTGAGCGGTTTCTAGTCTTTCAAAAAACTTTCTCCATTCATAACTATTCGGGGTTCCAAAGGTGGTACTGGAAAATGTCTTACACGGAGACTACGGGGTGGTTTTAATTGGCTACACGCAGATTTTTTCAGAAATCTAAAAATTATCAGAGAAAGAAGAATGAACTGGCTTTAAAAACATTGAACGATTACGTAAATTACTTTTTCTTACCTTGTTCCCAAATCCATGCTCAGCTAATATTTCTTTGAATACTGAAATTTTCAAAATTCCTCTTGTGTTTTGAAAAAATACTATGCGTTATGACATTTGAATCCATAACATCATCATTTCAATCACAGTGCCCTCTGCGAGTCGTTTTGAACTGCAAATCGCCAATAACTATCTTCTTCAGTGAGCGTTTTCGATTGAGTAAGTTTCCGCATAATCAAAAACTATAGAAGGAATCATCAGTATTATTCTGTTCATATCACATCAATCTTAGCGATTCGTATCTCCGCTAATCTTGTGTCTTCAACTTATGCGCATTCGCTAGAAAAGATAAAAAATGATTAAAAAAAACCTGTGTATCTCTGCGTGTGAGTCCAGTGTATCTTGACCATCTTGACTCCCATTAGAAGAGGTGTCTTGACTACCAAAACAGTGATGAAACAAACGAAAAGAACCTAAACAAATAACAATGCCCGCGAAAGAATCCGAAATTGTATTTTAAAAGCTCGGATTCGATGGCAAATAAGATTCTCCAGGATTTATTTCTTAGTACTAAATTGGTAAGTTATGATTTTTTTCACGATAGGTTGGTAATTTGTTTTCATTTTGTGCTTTTTTGTCAGCACCTTTTGCAGGATCAGCGGAGTCGGAAGAAAAAGTTGTTAACCAATGAGAATCCCAAATTCAAGCACAGAATGATTCATGATAAAAAAGTAGGACCTTATTTTGTATGTGATTTTGTGTACATTTAGCCGTTGAAGCTGCTGCTGAAGTCATTCGACTCGCGTTTCCGGGAGGGCCGGAAACACCGGAGCAGCTAGCTGCTATTGGTTCGAACAAACAAACCGATTGTGTTTGAGTTCGAAACCAATGAAAACATCAGAACGATGGCAGACGATTGTAGCAGCGGATTTGCTTCTCGCTATCAAAAATAATTAGGACTAGGCTGGCCGTAGACTTTCAGGACCTGACTTTCCTATGGAGCAAGAAAAATATGCTTTGCTGGAAAGTGAAGTATAAATTGGCGCCTTCGGCTATTGCACACGGATGAATCGACTGCTTCCATCGGATGTGGGCGGAAATTCAGAATCAATCGATTTTGGAGCGATTTCGCTTGAAGTAAGTAAACATAAATCAAATATTTCCAATTTGTATTAATCATCCTTAAAATTAAATTTTTCTTTCGAATCAGCTACCAAATAAGGTTTTGTAAAAGTAATGATTGCTTACTCAACAGATAAAAAATAGTAAAAACATTCAACATATACATACTTCGTTTTCGATGCGAGCTAAAATTTTTTCCAAATTCAATGTTTATATGAAAAAAATGTTTTTTTTTTTCAAAACCAGATTTAATCATCCTATCCCTTTTTGGTATTTTCCGAAGAAAAGGTCCGACACGTATGTGACCGCTGATATTGCAGAGGAAAAGCAGCTATTCTATATGTCAGTGAAATTCGAATGTTTAAACATTATTCGAGTAACTTCCTGATACATGCTCCCGTCATTTTGAATCGGTTGGCGACTTATCAATAGCAAGCAATTCAATCATTTTAAATTTTTATTTATCTAACCCTTTCCTTCCCATGGTAGCACAGGTGATCCACAACTTTGCACAGCTCGCATTTGAACTGGAAGCTTTGGATCAACGCCATTTTCTCACCAAATATGTAGATATGAGTGAAGAAGCATTGCACAAAATTTGAAGAAAATCGATCCTTTAGGTTTTGCTCGGCAGATCAAAAGCTGCACAAAGTCTGATTTTTTTTCGAATTCAAATCAAATAGTTAATTGTCGTGCAATAACTTGACAAGTTCCAAAATTTTCCTCAAATAAAAATACTGACGTGCAGAAGGTTGCCTAAGCAAGCAGAATCGAATGATGGTTTACTTAGATTTCAGCTAAAACATATAAATTTTCGAATAAGTAAAGTGGATCACTGGTGATACACTGGGAACAAACCGTAATTTTCTTCTTGTGAAGCTTTTTATCAATACTCATGAAAATCACTCCGCCAAAAAAGTTGTTCGATTTTTTAGATCGATCGCGTCCACGACCGTCCCTCTTAATCGATCGATATTCAGTGCATTTTTGGCATAGAGTTAGCGTCGAGTGGTATTGAAATTTTGCAACCTCTTCTTTGGGTGTAGCAACAACCTTTAAGTGAAGGCAATAAGGCTGTTCACCAACAAAAATCATGATGGGTAGAAAATGGTAATCATTTATCATTGATATTTTAGACGGAATACTATGTAAATAAAATAAATAATGATATTTTAGAGTGGATCTAGTTTTCCTGCCAGAAGGTTGTGCAGATTCAAGATAGGTAGATCAATAGGTATAATATTGCGTTTAACCTCAATCGACAGAACCGTGTAAACGCAGGGTCAAAAATAGTTATGAAATTTCGAACGATATGTATGGGATTTGAAACAAAATTACAATTTTTGAAAAATTGAGGGGTCTTATTGTTCAAATAATTGATCAGTCGATTTTTTTTAAAATAACTTGTGTAGCAATTAGTCAGATTTATGTTCGAAAGCTTTCAAAATTCTGACTACGAGTCAGTTTTTCTTTGGCAATTTTGCAGTATTTCAGCAAAATATTCCAATTTCGGAAAGTATTTTTCCTAATGTTGTTGTAAAAATATGCTAAACAAATGACTTGTTACTACTTGTAATGAATGCTTCTTTATTTAAGATCAAGCAAAATCTATAAAAAAAATCAGTTATGATGAATTTTGCAAAAAGCATTTTTTTAACTCAAACAAAAATCTACGTAAAGAGAACGTATTCCATACGCACAAGAAGCTAAATGCATTATAAAGACTTTGGTGAACATTTTTATATTTTTTGCAGAATTTCCAAATCAGCCGTTTTTTCTAGAAAACTAATATTTTAAAAATTATCATACATTTCTGTGGAATTTCTAGAAATATTTTCGGATTGGCCCACTAAATCATTTGCAAGCAACGAAGTAGTATACCTATGAATCTAGCTATCCTGGTGCAGATGCAGGTATTTTTTTTAAATAGGTAAATTGAAGAATTCTACACATGAATATTATGCTTTGATTCTGGTCAAAATATGACTTTTTGTTAATATTAAATTTCATTGCTATTTGTGATTTTCAATAATTGTCAGATAAGCCATTTTTGTCAATTTCAATTAGGTCATCTCGTCATGAAGGACATAGAGGAAGTCAATGCGATATTTGGCATTTTTGTCATTTTTATCATTTTTGTCATTTTTGTCATTTTTGTCATTTTTGTCATTTTTGTCATTTTTGTCATTTTTGTCATTTTTGTCATTTTTGTCATTTTTGTCTTTTTTGTCATTTTTGTCATTTTTGTCATTTTTGTCATTTTTGTCATTTTTGTCATTTTTGTCATTTTTGTCATTTTTGTCATTTTTGTCATTTTTGTCATTTTTGTCATTTTTGTCATTTTTGTCATTTTTGTCATTTTTGTCATTTTTGTCATTTTTGTCATTTTTGTCATTTTTGTCATTTTTGTCATTTTTGTCATTTTTGTCATTTTTGTCATTTTTGTCATTTTTGTCATTTTTGTCATTTTTGTCATTTTTGTCATTTTTGTCATTTTTGTCATTTTTGTCATTTTTGTCATTTTTGTCATTTTTGTCATTTTTGTCATTTTTGTCATTTTTGTCATTTTTGTCATTGTTGTCATTTTTGTCATTTTTGTCATTTTTGTAATTTTTGTAATTTCGGTAATTTTTGTAATTTTTGTAATTTTTGTAATTTTTGTCATTTTTGTTATTTTTGTAATTTTTGTGTCATTTTTGTCGATTTTGTCATTTTTGTCATTTTTGTCATTTTTGTCATTTTTGTCATTTTTGTCATTTTTGTCATTTTTGTCATTTTTGTCATTTTTGTCATTTGTATCATTTTTGTCATTTTTGTCATTTTTGTCATTTTTGTCATTTTTGTCATTTTTGTCATTTTTGTCATTTTTGTCATTTTTGTCATTTTTGTCATTTTTGTCATTTTTGTCATTTTTGTCATTTTTGTCAATTTTGTCATTTTTGTCATTTTTGTCATTTTTGTCATTTTTGTCATTTTTGTCATTTTTGTCATTTTTGTCATTTTTGTCAATTTTGTCTTTTCAATCATTTTTGACATTTTTGTCATTTTTGTCATTTTTGTCATTTTTGTCATTTTTGTCATTTTTGTCATTTTTGTCATTTTTGTCATTTTTGTCATTTTTGTCAATTTTGTCATTTTTGTCATTTTTGTCATTTTTGTCATTTTTGTCATTTTTGTCATTTTTGTCATTTTTGTCATTTTTGTCATTTTTGTCATTTTTGTCATTTTTGTCATTTTTGTCATTTTTGTCATTTTTGTCATTTTTGTCATTTTTGTCATTTTTGTCATTTTTGTCATTTTTGTCATTTTTGTCATTTTTGTCATTTTTGTCATTTTTGTCATTTTTGTCATTTTTGTCATTTTTGTCATTTTTGTCATTTTTGTCATTTTTGTCATTTTTGTCATTTTTGTCATTTTTGTCATTTTTGTCATTTTTGTCATTTTTGTCATTTTTGTCATTTTTGTCATTTTTGTCATTTTTGTCATTTTTGTCATTTTTGTCATTTTTGTCATTTTTATCTTTTATGTCATATTTGGCTTTCTTTTAATTTTTGTCGTTATTGTTATTTTTGATATTTTTGATACTTTTTACAATTTTTAAATTTTCGTCGCATTTGTCAATTTAGACATTTTTGTCATTTTTGTCAGTTTTGTCATATTTGCCATTTTTGTCATTTTTGTCATTTTTGTCATTTTTGTCATTTTTGTCATTTTTATTTTTTCTGTCATTTTTGTCATTCTTGTCATTTTTGTCATTTTTGTCATTTTTGTCATTTTTGTCATTTTTGTCATTTTTGTCATTTTTGTCATTTTTGTCATTTTTGTCATTTTTGTCATTTCTGTCATTTTTGTCATTTTTGTCATTTTTGTCATTTTTGTTTTTTCTGTCATTTTTGTCATTCTTGTCATTTTTGTCATTTTTGTCACTTTTGTCATTTTTGTCATTTTTGTCATTTTTGTCATTTTTGTCATTTTTGTCATTTTTGTCATTTTTGTCATTTTTGTCATTTTTGTCATTTTTGTCATTTTTGTCAATTTTGTCTTTTCAATCATTTTTGTCATTTTTGTCATTTTTGTCATTTTTGTCATTTTTGTCATTTTTGTCATTTTTGTCATTTTTGTCATTTTTGTCATTTTTGTCATTTTTGTCATTTTTGTCATTTTTGTCATTTTTGTCATTTTTGTCATTTTTGTCATTTTTGTCATTTTTGTCATTTTTGTCATTTTTGTCATTTTTGTCATTTTTGTCATTTTTGTCATTTTTGTCATTTTTGTCATTTTTGTCATTTTTGTCATTTTTGTCATTTTTGTTTTTTCTGTCATTTTTGTCATTCTTGTCATTTTTGTCATTTTTGTCATTTTTGTCATTTTTGTCATTTTTGTCATTTTTGTCATTTTTGTCATTTTTGTCATTTTTGTCATTTTTGTCATTTTTGTCATTTTTGTCATTTTTGTCATTTTTGTCATTTTTGTCATTTTTGTCATTTTTGTCATTTTTGTCATTTTTGTCATTTTTGTCATTTTTGTCATTTTTGTCATTTTTGTCAATTTTGTCATTTTTGTCATTTTTGTCATTTTTGTCATTTTTGTCATTTTTGTCATTTTTGTCATTTTTGTCATTTTTGTCATTTTTGTCAATTTTGTCTTTTCAATCATTTTTGACATTTTTGTCATTTTTGTCATTTTTGTCATTTTTGTCATTTTTGTCATTTTTGTCATTTTTGTCATTTTTGTCATTTTTGTCATTTTTGTCAATTTTGTCATTTTTGTCATTTTTGTCATTTTTGTCATTTTTGTCATTTTTGTCATTTTTGTCATTTTTGTCATTTTTGTCATTTTTGTCATTTTTGTCATTTTTGTCATTTTTGTTTTTTCTGTCATTTTTGTCATTCTTGTCATTTTTGTCATTTTTGTCATTTTTGTCATTTTTGTCATTTTTGTCATTTTTGTCATTTTTGTCATTTTTGTCATTTTTGTCATTTTTGTCATTTTTGTCATTTTTGTCATTTTTGTCATTTTTGTCATTTTTGTCATTTTTGTCATTTTTGTCATTTTTGTCATTTTTGTCATTTTTATCATTTTTGTCATTTTTGTCATTTTTGTCATTTTTGTCATTTTTGTCATTTTTGTCATTTTTGTCATTTTTGTCATTTTTGTCATTTTTGTCATTTTTGTCATTTTTGTCATTTTTGTCATTTTTATCTTTTATGTCATATTTGGCTTTCTTTTAATTTTTGTCGTTATTGTTATTTTTGATATTTTTGATACTTTTTACAATTTTTAAATTTTCGTCGCATTTGTCAATTTAGACATTTTTGTCAGTTTTGTCATATTTGCCATTTTTGTCATTTTTGTCATTTTTGTCATTTTTGTCATTTTTGTCATTTTTGTCATTTTTATTTTTTCTGTCATTTTTGTCATTCTTGTCATTTTTGTCATTTTTGTCATTTTTGTCATTTTTGTCATTTTTGTCATTTTTGTCATTTTTGTCATTTTTGTCATTTTTGTCATTTCTGTCATTTTTGTCATTTTTGTCATTTTTGTCATTTTTGTTTTTTCTGTCATTTTTGTCATTCTTGTCATTTTTGTCATTTTTGTCATTTTTGTCATTTTTGTCATTTTTGTCATTTTTGTCATTTTTGTCATTTTTGTCATTTTTGTCATTTTTGTCATTTTTGTCATTTTTGTCAATTTTGTCTTTTCAATCATTTTTGTCATTTTTGTCATTTTTGTCATTTTTGTCATTTTTGTCATTTTTGTCATTTTTGTCATTTTTGTCATTTTTGTCATTTTTGTCATTTTTGTCATTTTTGTCATTTTTGTCATTTTTGTCATTTTTGTCATTTTTGTCATTTTTGTCATTTTTGTCATTTTTGTCATTTTTGTCATTTTTGTCATTTTTGTCATTTTTGTCATTTTTGTCATTTTTGTCATTTTTGTCATTTTTGTCATTTTTGTCATTTTTGTCATTTTTGTTTTTTCTGTCATTTTTGTCATTCTTGTCATTTTTGTCATTTTTGTCATTTTTGTCATTTTTGTCATTTTTGTCATTTTTGTCATTTTTGTCATTTTTGTCATTTTTGTCATTTTTGTCATTTTTGTCATTTTTGTCATTTTTGTCATTTTTGTCATTTTTGTCATTTTTGTCATTTTTGTCATTTTTGTCATTTTTGTCATTTCTGTCATTTCTGTCATTTTTGTCATTTTTGTCATTTTTGTCATTTTTGTTTTTTCTGTCATTTTTGTCATTCTTGTCATTTTTGTCATTTTTGTCATTTTTGTCATTTTTGTCATTTTTGTCATTTTTGTCATTTTTGTCATTTTTGTCATTTTTGTCATTTTTGTCTTTTCAATCATTTTTGTCATTTTTGTCATTTTTGTCATTTTTGTCATTTTTGTCATTTTTGTCATTTTTGTCATTTTTGTCATTTTTGTCATTTTTGTCATTTTTGTCATTTTTGTCATTTTTGTCATTTTTGTCATTTCTGTCATTTTTGTCTTTTCTGTCATTTTTGTCATTTTTGTCATTTTTGTCATTTTTGTCATTTTTGTCATTTTTGTCATTTTTGTCATTTTTGTCATTTTTGTCATTTTTGTCATTTTTGTCATTTTTGTCATTTTTGTCATTTTTGTCATTTTTGTCATTTTTGTCATTTTTGTCATTTTTGTCATTTTTGTCATTTTTGTCATTTTTGTCATTTTTGTCATTTTTGTCATTTTTGTCATTTTTGTCATTTTTGTCATTTTTGTCATTTTTGTCATTTTTGTCATTTTTGTCATTTTTGTCATTTTTGTCATTTTTGTCATTTTTGTCATTTTTGTCATTTTTGTCATTTTTGTCATTTTTGTCATTTTTGTCATTTTTGTCATTTTTGTCATTTTTGTCATTTTTGTCATTTTTGTCATTTTTGTCATTTTTGTCATTTTTGTCATTTTTGTCATTTTTGTCATTTTTGTCATTTTTGTCATTTTTGTCATTTTTGTCATTTTTGTCATTTTTGTCATTTTTGTCATTTTTGTCATTTTTGTTTTTTCTGTCATTTTTGTCATTTTTGTCATTTTTGTCATTTTTGTCATTTTTGTCATTTTTGTCATTTTTGTCATTTTTGTCATTTTTGTCATTTTTGTCATTTTTGTCATTTTTGTCATTTTTGTCATTTTTGTCATTTTTGTCATTTTTGTCATATCTGTCATTTTTGTCATTTTTGTCATTTTTGTCATTTTTGTTTTTTTCTGTCATTTTTGTCATTCTTGTCATTTTTGTCATTTTTGTCATTTTTGTCATTTTTGTCATTTTTGTCATTTTTGTCATTTTTGTCATTTTTGTCATTTTTGTCATTTTTGTCATTTTTGTCATTTTTGTCATTTTTGTCATTTTTGTCATTTTTGTCATTTTTGTCATTTTTGTCATTTTTGTCATTTTTGTCATTTTTGTCATTTTTGTCATTTTTGTCATTTTTGTCATTTTTGTCATTTTTGTCATTTTTGTCATTTTTGTCATTTTTGTCATTTTTGTCATTTTTGTCATTTTTGTCATTTTTGTCATTTTTGTCATTTTTGTCATTTTTGTCATTTTTGTCATTTTTGTCATTTTTGTCATTTTTGTCATTTTTGTCATTTTTGTCATTTTTGTCATTTTTGTCATTTTTGTCATTTTTGTCATTTTTGTCATTTTTGTCATTTTTGTCATTTTTGTCATTTTTGTCATTTTTGTCATTTTTGTCATTTTTGTCATTTATGTCATTTTTGTCATTTTTGTCAGTTTTGTCATTTTTGTCATTTTTGTCATTTTTGTCATTTTTGTCATTTTTGTCATTTTTGTCATTTTTGTCATTTTTGTCATTTTTGTCATTTTTGTCATTTTTGTCATTTTTGTCATTTTTGTCATTTTTGTCATTTTTGTCATTTTTGTCATTTTTGTCATTTTTGTCATTTTTGTCATTTTTGTCATTTTTGTCATTTTTGTCATTTTTGTCATTTTTGTCATTTTTGTCATTTTTGTCATTTTTGTCATTTTTGTCATTTTTGTCGTTTTTGTCATTTTTGTCATTTTTGTCATTTTTGTCATTTTTGTCATTTTTGTCATTTTTGTCATTTTTGTCATTTTTGTCATTTTTGTCATTTTTGTCATTTTTGTCATTTTTGTCATTTTTGTCATTTTTGTCATTTTTGTCATTTTTGTCATTTTTGTCATTTTTGTCATTTTTGTCATTTTTGTCATTTTTGTCATTTTTGTCATTTTTGTCATTTTTGTCATTTTTGTCATTTTTGTCATTTTTGTCATTTTTGTCATTTCTGTCATTTTTGTCTTTTCTGTCATTTTTGTCATTTTTGTCATTTTTGTCATTTTTGTCATTTTTGTCATTTTTGTCATTTTTGTCATTTTTGTCATTTTTGTCATTTTTGTCATTTTTGTCATTTTTGTCATTTTTGTCATTTTTGTCATTTTTGTCATTTTTGTCATTTTTGTCATTTTTGTCATTTTTGTCATTTTTATCATTTTTGTCATTTTTGTCATTTTTGTCATTTTTGTCATTTTTGTCATTTTTGTCATTTTTGTCATTTTTGTCATTTTTGTCATTTTTGTCATTTTTGTCATTTTTGTCATTTTTGTCATTTTTGTCATTTTTGTCATTTTTGTCATTTTTGTCATTTTTGTCATTTTTGTCATTTTTGTCATTTTTGTCATTTTTGTCATTTTTGTCATTTTTGTCATTTTTGTCATTTTTGTCATTTTTGTCATTTTTGTCATTTTTGTCATTTTTGTCATTTTTGTCATTTTTGTCATTTTTGTCATTTTTGTCATTTTTGTCAGTTTTGTCATTTTTGTCATTTTTGTCATTTTTGTCATTTTTGTCATTTTTGTCATTTTTGTCATTTTTGTCATTTTTGTCATTTTTGTCATTTTTGTCATTTTTGTCATTTTTGTCATTTTTGTCATTTTTGTCATTTTTGTCATTTTTGTCATTTTTGTCATTTTTGTCATTTTTGTCATTTTTGTCATTTTTGTCATTTTTGTCATTTTTGTCATTTTTGTCATTTTTGTCATTTTTGTCATTTTTGTCATTTTTGTCATTTTTGTCATTTTTGTCATTTTTGTCATTTTTGTCATTTTTGTAATTTTTGTCATTTTTGTCATTTTTGTCATTTTTGTCATTTTTGTCATTTTTGTCATTTTTGTGATTTTTGTGATTTTTGTGATTTTTGTCATTTTTGTCATTTTTGTCATTTTTGTCATTTTTGTCATTTTTGTCATTTTTGTCATTTTTGTCATTTTTGTCATTTTTGTCATTTTTGTCATTTTTGTCATTTTTGTCATTTTTGTCATTTTTGTCATTTTTGTCATTTTCGTCATTTTTGTCATTTTTTGTCATTTTTGTCATTATTGTCATTTTTGTCATTTTTGTCATTTTTGTCAATTTTTGTCATTTTTGTCATTTTTGTCATTTTTGTCATTTTTGTCATTTTTGTCATTTTTGTCATTTTTGTCATTTTTGTCATTTTTGTCATTTTTGTCATTTTTGTCATTTTTGTCATTTTTGTCATTTTTGTCATTTTTGTCATTTTTGTCATTTTTGTCATTTTTGTCATTTTTGTCATTTTTGTCATTTTTGTCATTTTTGTCATTTTTGTCATTTTTGTCATTTTTGTCATTTTTGTCATTTTTGTCATTTTTGTCATTTTTGTCATTTTTGTCATTTTTGTCATTTTTGTCATTTTTGTCATTTTTGTCATTTTTGTCATTTTTGTCATTTTTGTCATTTTTGTCATTTTTGTCATTTTTGTCATTTTTGTCATTTTTGTAATTTTTGTAATTTTTGTAATTTTTGTCATTTTTGTCATTTTTGTCATTTTTGTCATTTTTGTCAGTTTTGTCATTTTTGTCATTTTTGTCATTTTTGTCATTTTTGTCATTTTTGTCATTTTTGTCATTTTTGTCATTTTTGTCATTTTTGTCATTTTTGTCATTTTTGTCATTTTTGTCATTTTTGTCATTTTTGTCATTTTTGTCGTTTTTGTCATTTTTGTCATTTTTGTCATTTTTGTCATTTTTGTCATTTTTGTCATTTTTGTCATTTTTGTCATTTTTGTCATTTTTGTCATTATTGTCATTTTTGTCATTTTTGTCATTTTTGTCATTTTTGTCATTTTTGTAATTTCGGTAATTTTTGTAATTTTTGTAATTTTTGTAATTTTTGTCATTTTTGTTATTTTTGTAATTTTTGTGTCATTTTTGTCGATTTTGTCATTTTTGTCATTTTTGTCATTTTTGTCATTTTTGTCATTTTTGTCATTTTTGTCATTTTTGTCATTTTTGTCATTTTTGTCATTTTTGTCATTTTTGTCATTTTTGTCATTTTTGTCATTTTTGTCATTTTTGTCATTTTTGTCATTTTTGTCATTTGTATCATTTTTGTCATTTTTGTCATTTTTGTCATTTTTGTCATTTTTGTCATTTTTGTCATTTTTGTCATTTTTGTCATTTTTGTCATTTTTGTCATTTTTGTCATTTTTGTCAATTTTGTCATTTTTGTCATTTTTGTCATTTTTGTCATTTTTGTCATTTTTGTCATTTTTGTCATTTTTGTCATTTTTGTCATTTTTGTCATTTTTGTCATTTTTGTCATTTTTGTCATTTTTGTCATTTTTGTCATTTTTGTCATTTTTGTCATTTTTGTCATTTTTGTCATTTTTGTCATTTTTGTCATTTTTGTCATTTTTGTCATTTTTGTCATTTTTGTCATTTTTGTCATTTTTGTCATTTTTGTCATTTTTGTCATTTTTGTCATTTTTGTCATTTTTGTCATTTTTGTCATTTGTATCATTTTTGTCATTTTTGTCATTTTTGTCATTTTTGTCATTTTTGTCATTTTTGTCATTTTTGTCATTTTTGTCATTTTTGTCATTTTTGTCAATTTTGTCATTTTTGTCATTTTTGTCATTTTTGTCATTTTTGTCATTTTTGTCATTTTTGTCATTTTTGTCATTTTTGTCATTTTTGTCATTTTTGTCATTTTTTCCATTTTTCTCATTTTTGTCATTTTTGTCATTTTTGTCATTTTTGTCATTTTTGTCATTATTGTCATTATTGTCATTATTGTCATTATTGTCATTTTTGTCATTTTTGTCATTTTTGTCATTTTTGTCATTTTTGTCATTTTTGTCATTTTTGTCATTTTTGTCATTTTTGTCATTTTTGTCATTTTTGTCATTTTTGTCATTTTTGTCATTTTTGTCATTTTTGTCATTTTTGTCATTTTTGTCATTTTTGTCATTTTTGTCATTTTTGTCATTTGTATCATTTTTATCATTTTTTGTCATTTTTGTCATTATTGTCATTTTTGTCATTTGTATCATTTTTGTCATTTTTGTCATTTTTGTCATTTTTGTCATTTTTGTCATTTTTGTCATTTTTGTCATTTTTGTCATTTTTGTCATTTTTGTCATTTTTGTCATTTTTGTCATTTTTGTCATTTTTGTCATTTTTGTCATTTTTGTCATTTTTGTCATTTTTGTCATTTTTGTCATTTTTGTCATTTTTGTCATTTTTGTCATTTTTGTCATTTTTGTCATTTGTATCATTTTTGTCATTTTTGTCATTTTTGTCATTTTTGTCATTTTTGTCATTTTTGTCATTTTTGTCATTTTTGTCATTTTTGTCATTTTTGTCATTTTTGTCAATTTTGTCATTTTTGTCATTTTTGTCATTTTTGTCATTTTTGTCATTTTTGTCATTTTTGTCATTTTTGTCATTTTTGTCATTTTTGTCATTTTTGTCATTTTTTCCATTTTTCTCATTTTTGTCATTTTTGTCATTTTTGTCATTTTTGTCATTTTTGTCATTTTTGTCATTTTTGTCATTTTTGTCATTTTTGTCATTTTTGTCATTTTTGTCATTTTTGTCATTTTTGTCATTTTTGTCATTTTTGTCATTTTTGTCATTTTTGTCATTTTTGTCATTTTTGTCATTTTTGTCATTTTTGTCATTTTTGTCATTTTTGTCATTTTTGTCATTTTTGTCATTTTTGTCATTTTTGTCATTTTTGTCATTTTTTGTCATTTTTGTCATTTTTGTCATTTTTGTCATTTTTGTCATTTTTGTCATTTTTGTCATTTTTGTCATTTTTGTCATTTTTGTCATTTTTGTCATTTTTGTCATTTTTGTCATTTTAGTCATTTTTGTCATTTTTGTCATTATTGTCATTTTTGTCATTTTTGTCATTTTTGTCAATTTTGCCATTTTTGTCATTTTTGTCATTTTTGTCATTTTTGTCATTTTTGTCATTTTTGTCATTTTTGTCATTTTTGTCATTTTTGTCATTTTTGTCATTTTTGTCATTTTTGTCATTTTTGTCATTTTTGTCATTTTTGTCATTTTGTCATTTTTGTCATTTTTGTCATTTTTGTCATTTTTGTCATTTTTGTCATTTTTGTCATTTTTGTCATTTTTGTCATTTTTGTCATTTTTGTCATTTTTGTCATTTTTGTCATTTTTGTCATTTTTGTCATTTTTGTCATTTTTGTCATTTTTGTCATTTTTGTCATTTTTGTCATTTTTGTCATTTTTGTCATTTTTGTCATTTTTGTCATTTTTGTCATTTTTGTCATTTTTGTCATTTTTGTCATTTTTGTCATTTTTGTCATTTTTGTCATTTTTGTCATTTTGTCATTTTTGTCATTTTTGTCGATTTTTGTCATTTTTGTCATTTTTGTCATTTTTGTCATTTTTGTCATTTTTGTCATTTTTGTCATTTTTGTCATTTTTGTCATTTTTGTGATTTTTGTGATTTTTGTCATTTTTGTCATTTTTGTCATTTTTGTCATTTTTGTCATTTTTGTCATTTTTGTCATTTTTGTCATTTTTGTCATTTTTGTCATTTTTGTCATTTTTGTCATTTTTGTCATTTTTGTCATTTTTGTCATTTTTGTCATTTTTGTCATTTTTGTCATTTTTGTCATTTTTGTCATTTTTGTCATTTTTGTCATTTTTGTCATTTTTGTCATTTTTGTCATTTTTGTCATTTTTGTCATTTTTGTCATTTTTGTCATTTTTGTCATTTTTGTCAGTTTTGTCATTTTTGTCATTTTTGTCATTTTT